>NC_073255.2:183428939-183731969 GCF_029289425.2 Pan paniscus
GCGCTCTTCAAGCTGACATCACCATTAATCAACGTATTTGGGGCACGATAACTAGCCATTTTTTAATTTACCTAAAACTGTTATCTCCCAGCCCACATTTTACTAGTTTACATTTGCCAGATATTTTGTCAAATGCTTTGCAATAATTAAAATTGAAGATACCTCTATGGAATTTACGCTGTTCTATTAAACAAGGACTCAATTTTATAGAAGGAAATTCTTATAACCTACCACTATTGCCTCCTCTATCACCAGACCCCATTCATCTTTTTCCTAAATATTTACAACTCACATGCTAGACTTTAAAGAGGATCTCTCTTGTTATATTCCCAGATGTACCCACTTCATTGTTTTTAAAATTTATGGTTTTTAGTTTTTGACTATCTTTCCTTTTTTGGCAGCTCCTTTAATAAATATTCAAGAAAGCTAAGATTACATTTATGGATAATGCCAGTCCTTAGGGTTATAATCTGCATTCGAATGCTTCAAAAAGTTAAAGGAACAGGCCGGGCGTGGTGCCTCAGCCTGTAATCTCTGCACTTTGGGAAGCCGAGGTGGGCGGATCATGAGGTCAAGAGATGGAGACCAGCCTAGTCAACATGGTGAAACCATGTCTCTACTAAAAATACAAAAATTAACTGGGCATGGTGGCGTGTGCCTGTAATCCCAGCTACTTGGGAGGCTGAGGCAGGAGAATCGCTTGAACCCAGGAGGTGGAGGTTGCAGTGAGCCAGGATCTCGCCATTGCACTCCAGCCTGGCGACAGAGCAAGATGCCAAAAAAAAAAAAAAAAAAAAAAAAAGTTAAAGCCACTTTGTCTGTCTTATTATGTCTTAGCTTGTCTGAGGAGGTATTTGTCTATACTCAGTTAGTAGTTTTGCTACTTCTAGAATTATTTGAAACTGTTGTCTTTGTTGGTAGAAATGGGTGACAAACAGTACTATTTTCCTGTCATTAAATAATATCTGATAGTATTATATCTTCTTTCTTCTGTTTTGCTTAAAAAATACATTTCAAGCTCTTTTGTTTGAACCTTATTTATATAAGTATTAATTTATCGATATTTTAGGAATGATTGGGCCACTGCCAATTTTCCTACTCTAGTTTATAACAGATGTTGATTAATGGATATAGCCCTCTTCCCTGGCTACTCTAATCAACAAATATCTGCACTTGGTTGAAGCCTGTTTATCCACTTCTCATAGACCACATGACCTCCTTGCAGATGTTTATCCCCCACTGCAAATAAAATCTGAGCTCATTAACGAGTTCATTTTAGCACTTCTTAAGATGCCTGTTACTGTTTTTGTATCAATTAGATAATTCTCCATTGTAGGCTTAAACTCATGTTACATATTATTTTCAATGTTCAGAAGGTCTTACAATTCATGGTGTCATGTCTTTTTTAGTTTTGAATAAAAATTAGTTTTTCAAATGTTTATATTCTATGCATTGGCCTTAGTCTAGAACTTCTCTTAGACTTACCCTAGAAACTTCCAATTTATCACCAATATCTTTTAACTACTGCAAATTTTAACAGGTTTACTGATGTATAATTGATATACATTAACATATATATTTATATAAAGTATAATTTATATATAGTGGTAAATTTTATATATGTACATATTAATATATATCAATATACATTAACTATGTTTAGATATTTAATCTAATATATTAATATTAACTTCAATATATTTATTATATATATTTTATATATTATAAATTTATATGAATATATACACTGTATAATTTATAAATATGTATGTGTGTGTGTATATATATGTCAACATGGAAATATTACCTTTTAGCTCACTAATTATTTCTTTTCAGGCTGGAGTACAGTGGTGCAATCTCAGCTCACTGCAACCTCTGCCTCCTGGGTTCAAGCGATTCTCCTGCCTTAGCCTCCCTACTAGCTGGGATTACAGGCACCCGCCACCACGCCTGGCAAATTTTTGTATATTTTTTTAGTAGAGATGGGGTTTCACCATGTTAGGCTGATCTCGAACTCTTGACCTCAAGTGATCCACCCGCCTCGGCCTCCCAAACTGCTGGGATTACAGGTGTGAGCTACCATGCCCAGCCTAGCTCACTAATTATTTCTTAGATTATATATAATTGGTAGCTTTTCCTCAGATGAGTTTATTTTCCTATCAACCAAATTTTGCATTTGTAAAACTACTTCATAGTTCCTTTTAGTATCCATCTATAAATGTTTTATTTTTCCCTGTTGTAACTGATAATTACTGCTATTTTTAATGAATAGCATTACCTGTTTTATATTTTTGAGAGGATAAAGCCTATTTATCTCCACTAGCCCTCAATTGCTATTACTTATGGAGCTAATTGGTGTTGAACTTTTGACTTTGTTGACTTCGTGGCATTGGATTTCATTCCTGTCATTTGAAATTTTCATTTGCATGTTCTTCTTGACAGCCAGTCTCTCTCTTTCTGGTCTCTTTCTTCTCTCTTCCTATCTCCTCTCGTCTCCCCTGTTTTTTTGTGCTTTATCATTTTGGGACTTTCTCTACTCAAGTCCCAGAATGTCCAGTCTGAAAGTGTACCTTACATTACTCGCCCGAGGCCTGTGCCTGGCAGTGTTTTTAGGGAATCATGTGTCTAGTCACCAAGCCAGTGAATGCCTTTACTCAGCTCAGATATGCCTATTTGCTAACCTCTTTGGGCATACAGCCTCATATAATCCATATGTTTAAGTGAGTAATCAGCTTTCTTCAGTCTCTTTTCACAACCAGGTTAGCCGAGGGCCAGTCTTGGTTTGCAACCTTGAAGCAAGCTTTCT
Source organism: Pan paniscus (assembly GCF_029289425.2). Taxonomy (NCBI): domain Eukaryota; kingdom Metazoa; phylum Chordata; class Mammalia; order Primates; family Hominidae; genus Pan; species Pan paniscus. The sequence goes on from NC_073255.2 coordinate 183,431,746, forward strand.
GTTGCTGATACACACAGGGAACTTACATTACCAATATTCCATAGTAGTCAAATGCCCAAATGCCTTTGTATGTCCCCAGATCAGGACTCTGTCTGGCCTCGGCTTCAGCCCCACTCATTGCTTTGCATGTTTGTTGCATTTCTTGGGCATAGAGATGTTTATCTTATTTTTTGACCCTGGCTATGTCTTTTCAATTTTCTTCTTATCTATCTTATCTAAAAATACAGTGTATTTGAAGCAGAAGGGGGTCTCAAAGCCTGAACTCATAATGCAATTTTGCCTGGAGTCTCCTTTTCAATTTATTTTTTTCATCTGATACATATTTCTCAGCCAGTTATTAAAGGTAGTTCTAACCCTAATTGAATTTTTTTTTCACCTTGTATTTTTGCTAAATTAGAATCCAGGCATATAGTCTCTGGTGGTGTTAAAACCACCAACTTGGGTGCCGCGTTTCTTCAGGAGCCATTTATCACTACAACAGAAGCTCCATGGCCTCTCTAAACCACCCACTAAATTCCTCTTTTGTCTGACTTACTGAATTACAAATTACAAAGCAAAAATAACTCATATTAGTCCAGAGCACTAGTTTCTTCAATTATTCAGATTCTCTATTGTAATGGATCACTCTAGGATCCCACATAGAATGGACACGTAGAATACAAACACTGTATATCTTTACAGCATACGTGTGCACACACCATATACTACACACACGCAAATACACAGGGGGAGGAATATCTGTGTATGTGTGAGAATAAAGAGAAGAGTGAGGAAGGAAAGACAGATGGAGGATGGGAGGGGTGGGAAAGGGAAGAGAGAGCACAGAAGAAGAGAGAGAAGGGGAATGAAGAAACAGCATTCTTATTGTTTCGAGACTAGCAAGAGTTCCATAACAAGTATACATCTTTCAAGTTACTTCAACAATACACTAGTTATTTGCTAGATGTTTTAGGCACTATTATCTCTAGGCAAGTGTTCTTCTTAGGAACTAAGAGTTTATGACTGTTCAGCATCTCCACCTCTTCTAACTCCTCTTTGACGTCCAACCACTTTCTTTGAGCTGCTACAATACATTGGGAACTTTTTTGCCCTCTTATATACCACATTCCAGAGGTGGTTGTGATGAAAGAGGTATCATTATTAATCCTCGGATCAATAGAGGTTACACATTTCACAAGCCAAGTAAACAAAGTAATAAACTTCCCCAAATTGCATTGCTTGATAGACCAAAGAGAAAAAGGGAACTTTTCATCGATCTTTCCACCATGTTCCTCATGAAAGACTGACTTTTGCCCTCCCCTTGAGGTTAATCACTACAGTATTCTCTCCACATATATTTCTGCTAAGAAATACATTTTGACTTATATTTCTTCTGATTTTAGATTTTTGCTTTCCTTAAAGTTAACAATAAATTCTATTTTGCTAAAAGTAATTAGATAAATGGGATTAAGCAGCTGTATGTTAATTGCTTGCTTGCTGAAAGACTGGAATGCAGCAAACAATAACTTAAGAAAATTTATTCTGGAGCATTCATTAGCAAAACAGAGGAAATAGTCTAAGTTTCACCAATCAATCAGACATTTTCTCACCTGTTACCTCATTGTATTAATTGCTCGTTGACTTGAGTTCACTGAATCACCCTGTTGCTTTTGGTAATACATAGAACTGTGTATGAAATTGGCTATAAAATTTCTTCAAGGTTTCGAACTGTATATCTAACAGGTAAGAAAATATATTTGTTACCCCACAATAACAATAACTGAGTATATTGTTGTCCCTGAAATTAACCTACAGCTCTTTCAAAATGTTATGGAATTCTAGGTAAAATAGGAAGATGAATGATATATGACAATAAGGAATATTATATATTAACACTACAATAGGAAAAAATAACATATAAAAAACACACTACAAAGCAGGTATAAGTAACTCATTGTTAGTGAACAGATTATCAGGAAGTGGTCCCAAGAGGTACTGCAGACTAGAATCTCCAGGATACACATCCTGAGATGAAAAATAGCATCTAGGAAGTTAATTAGTAGTGTTTTGGGGATGAAAACCTGTGGAAGAGAAAGGAATGAAACAGAAATTAGTTACAGGGAGGAGTTTAGGTGAAATGCAGTTTCAATGAAGTCTTTGACCAATCCCTGCAGGGAGCTCTGAGACTGTGAAGACACCTCAGAGTTTCTACAGGTTGAGGCAGGGTACTGGCTTTTTATAGCCCCAGGTTGACCAGTCGTTGCATTTGCACAACCCCATGAAGGTATACCATCTACATGTGCCTCTTTTTAACCCAGGAAATTCCTGAAGAGGAATTACAGCTAAGTACTGTATCATAGAAAAAATATTCTTGTAAAAGTGTGAATTATATGATAATAGAAACTGAGAAGTAGTTACATCGTTTGCACATATATTCCATAGATAGCACCCATATAACCTATGCAACACATACACTAGATACTTAAATTTTTCCAAATGTTTTGTGAGATATGATTTCGATATAGTGAAAGGTACAGATTTTAAATTTGTATTTTTTTTTTTTTAGAGATTAATCTTGGGCAGGGATCGACAAACTTCAACCCTCTGTCCAGCTACAAGCTTTTGTTAATAACACTTCATTATAACATGGCCATACTCTTTTGTGTATGTACTGCTCTTCATACTATAATAGAATTTGGCAGTTTTAACAGAGGTAGTATGGTCTACAAAGCCAAAAATATATAGTGTTTAACCTTTTACAGAAAATGTTTGCTGACCCTTGTTCTAGGGTTTGCTATTTTCAAGTAATACCACCTCATATGTAAAGTAAGACCACAGCATAACATATTTCCTGTCCAGACTCCTATCCTTTGTACTATTGTAGTTGCATATCTGACTTCCACATTTATTATAAACCCTGTTATTCATCATTACTGTTTGTAAGCACTAAATTATCTTTTAATGAAATTTAAAAACATGAACAAATATTTTATATGTACTTAACATGTTTAGCATTTTAAGCACTCATTTCGTCATGTAAATATGAGTTTCAAAATGGTAAACTTCCCTTAAGGTGAAAAACTTATATTTTTATAGTATACACATATAAGTGATGAATTCTCCCAACTTTTGTCTTGAATATTACGTTATTTTTATATTTAAAATATATTTTTGCTGGACATAGAATTTCAGGTTGCCAGCTTTTTTTTTATCTTTCCTTTTCATCATGTCTGATAGGTTGTTTCATTGTCATTTGGCTTGCATTATTTCTGCTGAGAAGTTGTAACCCTGTGAATACCTTTAAGATTTTATCTTTAGCATCGTCTTTCAGCAAATAATTATAATGTGCCTTATTGTATTTTCCCTTGTATCTATCCTGCCTGGAATTCAATAAACTTCTCACATATCTGAGTTTATATATTTCAACCATTATTTCTTCAAACATATTTTATTCTGACCCAATCTCTGTCATCTCTGCTTTTAGTACTCCACTTGCATGAATGTTAGGGCACTTATCAGTGTCTCACAACTTACTGGAATAACTTTATTTTTTAAGCCTTGTTTTTCCTCTCTGAGCTTAATTTAGATGCCTTATATGGCCCTACATTCTAGTACCGTGATGTTTTCTTCTGTGTCTCATCTGCTGTTAAGCCTATCCATTAAATTTTCTATTTCAGATGTAATTTTTACTCCTAAAATTTCCATTTTGTTCTCGTTTGTTGCTTTTCTCCTTCAACATTTTGCGTTCTTTTTTAAATGTTTATATGTTTTATTTTAGATAATAGAATTAATAATTACTGTTTTTAAAGTCTTGGTCTGCTAATTTCATCATTTCTGTTATTTTGGGGGTACATTTCCATTGATTTTTTTCTCTCTGGTTCTAAGACATATTTTCCTGCTTGTCCAAATGTCTAGTATATTTTTCAGTTTATATACTTGACATTATGGATGCAATGTTGTTGAGTTTCTAAATGTTTATGACTTTCCTTAATGGAGTGTCAAGTTTTGTTCCATCAGAGAATTAATTTTTGGTCAGATTTATCTTTTTCAGTAACCTTTGCTCAGGTGTGTCCAGACTAGCCCTCATATTAGGACTAAAATATCCCTACATATAATGCATGACTTTTATGGGATGTCTACTGAATGCCTGGAGGGATTCAACAAGGTCTCTCAATTTTGTCTAGTCTGAAATCAAATTTTTCCCAGCTCTTTGCAACCTCTGGTTATTGTTGACTTCAGAACTCCCTTTACCTGGTCTTGTGCACTCTTGATCTGAAAGTACACAGCATGGTGTTTCTTCTGAGTCCAGATTGCAGAGACACATTCATGACTCCCTTGTAGATTTCTAAAGCACTTTACACAGCTGTGCCCTCTCTGGGACTCTGTCCCGTTAATTCCAGCTTCTTTAGTAGCTTTGAGTTGTAATATGTTTCCGTTTCAGTGACACTACTGCACTGCTGAACTCTGTTTGGGATCATCTTCCATGTACCATGATCCAGAAAGTGAAGCTAGCAGAAAGCCAGGAAGTTGGCAGGGCTCACCTTATTTGTTTATCTTATTTTATGGATCACGTTCTGCACTGCCCATTGTCCAGTCCCTAAAACAGTGATTTTTTAAATTTTTATTTTATTTTATTTTTTGAGATGGAGTCCCACTCTGTCACTCAAACTGGAGTGCAATGGCACCATCTTGGCTCACTGCAACCTCCGCCTCCCAGGTTCAAGCAATTCTCCTGCCTCAGCCTTCCCAGTAGCTGGGATTACAGGCACCTGCCACCACGCCTGGCTAATTTTTGTATTTTTAGAGGAAACGGGGTTTCAGCATGTTGGCCAGGCTGATCTCCAACTACTGACCTCAGGTGATCCACCTGCCTTGGTCTCCCAAAGTGCTGGGATTACAGGCGTGAGCCACTGCGCCCAGTCAAACAGTTATTTTATATATTTTTTAGTTTTGTAATTTTAAAAAAAGCTATTCTATCATAGTTTTAAGCAAAAATAGGCCATGTAACCATTATTATTTGAATATCTGTGATGATTTATGAAATGATTCTTATTATGAACGTCCTCATAGAATAAATTATTTTGCCAGCCTTTAAATTCCTTATTTAAAAAATAGTACACACGTTTTGATATACTGTGCATTGGATAATCTATTGAATATTTTTATATCATTTATTCTCTTTAGTAGCTGAACTCACTGTAAAAATTATAGTGCCTCTTAGCACTAACATTATGCCATATTTTCTGTAACTTATTTTGTGTACAACCCTAGTTATTTTAAATATTACTGTAAATTAAGAATATTGATCTATATGAGTGCCATTTTTCTAACAAATGTTCTTACATTCTTACTATTTGCTAAGCAATTCTTATATTTTGCCAAAAGAGATTTAACTTTGTTTAGTATCTAATTTTTCTAGAAATATGACTTACAAGAGGTATTGACTGTATATCTTCTAAGTGTTAAATAAACATTCTGCCTGATTTCCTATATACTTCCCTGTACCTCTCAGTGGTACAGGAAATTAATGTAAGATTAGGTTCATTTTAAGAATTGCAAATATTTTTCTACTTTACTTCACAAGAAAAATATATTTTAGAATTGTGTATAATTGCTTGTTTTTAATTTATAATTTATTAAATGATAAAGTTTACATGACAGAAAAAATTGGATAGTTACATACATTTTTCTCATGATTTTAGCTGAAGAGTTTATGGTAAATTGGTCAACCCTCAGCCAATTAGACTTTGACATGTACTAATAAGATCTAATTGAGGAATTATGAAGACATTTGCTCAGGAGAAAATGAGCACATAATTACACCATAAAGAGGTTAAAGAATCAATGTTACCAGCTGGAAGAATATTAGTTGAAGTCCCAATGGCATCTATAAAGGATATTTCATAATATATCTGTGAAATAGAGCACTGCCAAGGCCAATTAAGATACGTAGAATATTCCATTGTCAGTTGTACAAGTTCAAATTTAAATATTCATTTTCCCATCTTACCTCTGCCCATCTTCAGGTGCTGGGGGATGGTCTCCATCAGACAGCGACCATTATCAATGGCTTCAGGTTGACTTTGGCAATCGGAAGCAGATCAGTGCCATTGCAACCCAAGGAAGGTATAGCAGCTCAGATTGGGTGACCCAATACCGGATGCTCTACAGCGACACAGGGAGAAATTGGAAACCCTATCATCAAGATGGGAATATCTGGGTAAGTCATTGGCAGGAAAGCAAAGACACAGAATTGGATTGGAAATATTAGAAAATGGTACAGGATTTACTAAGCATGTATAGTTATCAATATTTATGTATTCAAATCATTGGGAAACTATTCATCATTGTTGATGGAAGAAAGTTTCTTCAGGCTGTAATTTCTATCCAATGGTTAAAGCAATGATTCTAGATCTGGACTATGAATTTGAATCACCTGAGGAAGTTTTAAAGCACGTAGATGAAAGGCAAACCCGGATCAATAAGACCAGAATCACGTAAGTTGAAATAGTGATTAATGATACTGATAACTTTTCTGAAGACAGCGATCTTCAATTGAAGGAAAATATTGAAATTATGAAGAATATAATTTAGAGAAGTAACAGCAGTGATAGATGTTAAGAAAAGAACTTGTCCATTTTATAATAGTGTCTTAAACACTTATTACAGATCTATGTTCACTTTATTCCTTTATTATGAAAGAAGAGAATAAAGCTTAACCCATTTGTTCTTAAAACGTCTCTATTAACTTAAAAAGTTGTATATATTCAATCAAATATTCACCACATAATAATTTGAATAAATTATTTAACAGTAAAATTTAAATTAGAATTAAAATTCTACTTTGGTTTAATTATTTTAAAAAGCAGGCATGACCAAAATCAAGTGCTGTCATCAATATTAAACCAGAAGAAGAAGAAGAAAAAGAAGACGAGGAGGAGGAAAGGGAGAGGATGAAAGGGGAAGGGGGAAAAGAAGGAAGAGGAAAGGGGTCACTTTTAAAATCATGTCCTTCACAGTATTAGTTAGAGTGCTGGGTATCTTTAACTTTATCATGAATCACTCTTGTAGACTTTGTATTTTAAAAGTCCCCAATTGTTTTTTCTAAGTAACAAGAGTTTATAATTTCTAGCTAAAGTGGATGTTCATTTCTACAGCAGTATGTGAAATAAGGATATAATGTCCTGATAATAAAAAATGTGTCTACTTAAGTAGAACTTTAGAAATAACTCCTTTCAAGTCATAATTATATGGAAAGAATATTTGTGTATTAGGATGTATACGTTACAGAAAGCAAGTAGTGGGAAAAATGCCTCTTTCTAAAATGTCTTCATCTCGCAATTGAGATAATTCAAATCCTCGGGCATAATTTATAGAGAAGTGCTTATCAAGCCTGAATACACAGTAGAATTAGCTAGAGAACTTTAAAACATATAGACCCTTGTGTCCCAACCCCAGAGACTTGAATTTAGTTGGTCTAAGGTGCAGCCTGGGCTTTGGGATTTTAAAGCTCCGATGGTGATTCTAATGTACAGTGAACACCGAATACATAGTTTAGATTGGTTTTCAGTCTACAGTTAAGAAGGGGATAGAGGAAGTATATGCTGAAAATGAAGAGGAGAACAGAAAATTTGAAAGGGTTGTCCTTAAAATTTGGCAGAGAGAGAGAGGGGAAGACGGAGGAGTAAGGGGGTTGGGTGGGGGGAAGGGGAGGGAGAAATCAAGTGGCCAACCAACCAAACAGCAGACCAAACAACTGAGAGTAAACAGTGAAGGCTTGGATCACAGACTCTTCTAACACCCAGAGCACTCATTATTTTCTAACTTTCTATGGTTTCTAAACTAAGATCAAATGAGCATGTTGGTAAAATTGCTAGAGGGGTTACAAGTCAGACTCTGAAATACTGTTCTCTATATCAGAACAGAAATACTGTTCACATTTTTGTATTTGTAAAGTCTTCGTCTCAAAATTAAGAGTGTTCAAATCTCCTCTCCTCTCATAATGTGCCAAGATAGTAATAAAGATAGCTGCTAAAATACTTGAACTTTAATGTATCTGTCAAATACTGAACAGTTAAGGACGGCTAAATGCAGAGACATAAGGAAAAAAGGCTAAGGAGGATAAAATTGCTCAGCTTGTCTTGGAGTCTTTTTTTTTATTTTTTATTTTTGAGACGGAATTTTGTTCTTGTTGCCCAGGCTGGAGTGCAGTGGTGCGATCTTGGCTCACCGCAACCTCCGCCTCCTGGATTCAAGCCATTCTCCTGCCTCAGCCTCCCGAGTAGCTGGGATTACAGGCATCCACCACCATGCCTGGCTAAATTTTTTTGTATTTTTAGTAGAGACAGGGTTTCACCAGGTTGGTCAGTCTGCTTTTGAATTCCTGACCTCAGGTGATCTACTTGCCTTGGCCTCTCAAAGTGCTGGGATTCCAGGCGTGAGCCACTGCACCTGGCCTTGGACTCTTGATATTACATAGAATAATAATGGTTGAGTCGGGGAGACAAGGATGTCATGTAGTGAAAATATCACAAATTATGAAGGTATGCTGGGTCTACGTATAGGGCTCTCCATCTTAAGGGGATAAAGGTGCATTTTTATTGTCTTCTCGCTTTCTGGTGTTCACTTTGTTTCTTCCTTTTAAATATTGTGTTTCTTATTAAAAATCAGTATGCTACATGATGAGTGATTATTAGTAGTGAGCTAATTATAAAATTTTAAAAATCAAAACAAGTTGGAGACTATGTTAGTCTGTTCTTGTACTGCTGTTAAGAAATACCTGAGACTGGGTAATTTACGAAGAAAAGAGTTTTGATTGACTCACGTTTCCACAGGCTGTATAGGAAGCATGGCTTTGGAGGCCTCAAGAAACTTACTATCATGGCAGAAGGCAAAGGGGAGGCAGGCATGTCTTACATGCCGGGAGCAGGAGGAAGAAAGAGACGGGGGTGTCACACACTTTTTTATTTTTTCTGAGACGGAGTCTCGCTCTTTCGCCCAGGCTGGAGTGCAGTGACGCAATCTCGGCTCACTGCAAGCTCCGCCTCCCGGGTTCACGCCATTCTCCTGCCTCAGCCTCCCAAGTAGCTGTGACTACAGGCGCCCGCCACCACGCCCGGCTAATTTTTTGTATTTTTAGTAGAGACGGGGTTTCACCGAGTTAGCCAGGATGGTCTCCATCTCCTGACCTTGTGATCTGCCTGCCTCGGCCTCCCAAAGTGCTGGGATTACAGGCACGAGCCACCACGCCCGGCCTGTCCCACACTTTTAAACAACCAGATCTCCTGGGAATTCACTCACTGTCAGGAGATCAACAAGCGGGAAGTCCACCCCCGTGATCCAATCACCTACTATCAGGCCCCTCTTCCAACACTGGGGATTACAATTTGACATGAGATTTTGGTGGGGACACAGACCCAAACCATATCAGAGACACAATCTAAATATTGCAAAATATATTTAAGTACCAATAAGCCTGCCACATAATGATTACATTATTTAATAATCTGTGACAGAAATGTTTTAATCCTTACTAATACAAAAAAAAAAAAAAAAAGAGTCCAATCCTTTGACGTATTCTAAAAGAGATAAAGTTCGTTGACTTCTAAAAATTCTTGAATATTTTAGGGCTACGTCTTATCATTCATTAAGAGATTAAAATTTAGCATTTACAAATTTCAACAAAAAGTACTCTTGGGGATTAAGTTTATTAAAAATGGTATTAAATACTAGAGTTTTTTAATCCACTACTGCTTAACATTATGTATACTGGACTTGAAGAGAATTCTGATATAGAGAAGACTGGATGGCTTTTTGATGGAAAACACCTTACAAGATGTAAAAATTTATGTATTTTTGAAATTGTTTTTACTATCCATTTTATAATGATTGTTTACCTGAGAAATATAGAAGATAATGTATATTAAATCACATGAATATAATTTTAAACAAATGTCCATGGTTATGTTTTTTCTGATTGTTGAGGAAATGGACAACATAAGTAATTTTTTATAGTATTCTTATTAAATGTTCATATGGACATTCCGAGTTATTTTATCACTATTGGATAATATATTAAAATAAGCAAAGAACAAGTCATATATAAGCGAATTATGACAGTTTCACAAGGTTTTAGAGTCATGAATCTTGCATTAGGGAGTGAGAATGGCTCCTGAAAAGATTCCTAAAGAATGGTTTATCTGAATATTTAATATTCAAAGATCTGAGTTTCTAAATGGGCTTGACTAGTCAAACCTTCCATTCCTCTTTGATGATACTGAGCATAATAGAATTCTTTATATTTTACAATATAATTTCCTTCTACTTAGAACCTCTTTTCCAATGTAAAAGGTAAATAAAATTGCCCAAAAAATCATTACGTCTACATACTCCACCAACTCTAATTTGCATGATTATCTTGAGATGTTTTCAAGTTTCCTAAGTATAATCTGTTAGAGAGAGAGAGAGGAAATATTCTGTATAAGCATTTTGTATCAGAAGTCCATTAAACATTATATTAAATAAGAATTCCAGCAGGCTTTTGCTAAGAGGCCTGTTTTGCTTGGGAAATTCAATTACTGGATTTTGAATGCAGATATTCAGAGCCAAAATAGGAAACTGGAGTAAAAGCAGTGGATGCCTTCTTTACACACCACTATGATTTTGTAGGATAGTAACATACTACAAATTTACCAGTCATATGAGCGCAGTTTTTGTTTTTCTTTAAAAAACACTTCCTAATCATGAAAACATGCTTGTATATTCTCAGTTATTTTTAAAAACAGTTTTGATCCATTTTGTTAATTTTAAGTAGGTGTTAGACTGAAATTTGTTACCACTGCATCTATTAAATGGAGAATTCTACAGAACACAGCTGTTTTATCATATTTAAATTATATGGTTAGATACTTATCAAGAATATAGGGATAAATAAATTCATATTATCTAAGAAATATTAAATAGATTACTTATTTTCAAAACCTAGATCTCTTTGTCACATATATGCTTTTCCCATGTACAAATGCATACACATAATTGTTTCAATAAATTTAAAACATTTCAAAAATCTAGAAGACAAATACAATAGTTGGCAGTTTCATTTATGAAACATTTGTATTTTCTGAATATCAAGGCATAAGCTGGACCACGTATTCCCTACTTTCTTTTTAATTACATATTCCATCAACCAGTATTTATAAAATAAAAGTTCTCAAAAACATCCTTTTGAGTTAGCCTGTAATTAGCCATCAGGCAAGTGAAAGCCAAGATACGGAGTTGAAAGGTCTGAATTCATGTATCTTGTTTCATTTGTTTGTTTTATAAACTTGGAGATCTGACTTTATTTCTCTGTTCCTAAAATCCTAATCTGAGAAGTAGATATAATTCCTATTGATATATTTAAGTGAGATTATGTAAGTAAAGAAATTTTTCAAGCTATAAAGATTAGAAACGTGTGTCATCAATTCCCAATTTTAGAAGCATTCTCCAAATCTAGTTTAGTATGTTTTTTCAGTGACAATAGTCAGTAATCACAATTTTCAGAATTTTTAGTCACCCTCTATGCTTTTCAGATTCACTTTACCTCTTTTTACTCTTATTCATGATTGAAAATATCTGACAATATTTTAGATTAAGGAAATGTTACTTAAAGTTGGAGGTAGAATGTGTGCAAATCTCTGTCATAATTTCTGATTAACAAATGGTAAATACATGTTTAGATAGTGCAGTGCAGGCTGGGTCAGTAAGGCATGACTGGTAGACCTAGCTCTGTGCCGGTTGCCATTGCAGTGCTTGTAACAAATTATCTGTTGCCATCATGATGGCCTTGTGTCCAATGAGCCATTTAAGGGGACACTGTTTAGAAATGAATGGATTGTTCTGTCCTTTCTTTTCAGCCATTTGTTATAGTGGTTGCACTAATTTTCCAAATCACTTAAAAATCTGTTCCCAGTATAAATATAAAACATAAATGCCATTGTGTTACAGTTCAATGGTGTACTTAGATTCTTTCAAAATATCTAGAATTTTGTCTGCATGCGAAAGTCAGAATGACAACCATCCTGTCGCCTGCCCCTACATCTTCCATCGGATAATAACTTCTACTTCACTTAGGACATGAATGTGATTCTTTTCCCCAATAGACGAGTATTACCCTTGCTTCTTTATGTAAACATCTACATTCTTGCTGCCATCAGTTATTTGGGTAAAGGATCAGGCAGACATATTCATAATAATTTTATAGATAGCTTATTGAGAAATAAAACACATCAGAATAATCTGCATCAAACACTTTCTAAAATTATCTTTGATATAAATGGGGTAAAAATCTTCAGAACTTGTATAGAAAAAAAAACAATTTCCAAGGCGATTTCAGAATAAGCTCCTTATTTCTGTGAAATAGATTTTTCTGTTTATACTCCTCTTAGGCTGGATAATATTTTTAAAGTCTCATGAATTTTAATAAGTTGAGTGGATATTCCAGATCCTTTTGCATATACTGTAATGCCTCTACTAGTGAATTTTGATCACCTTTCTAAATACACATTTGTATGGTGAGATTCTCATTTTCAGAGGTCATGAGGTTTCTTGGGACAATTTCTGAGACTCAGTATTGTACATAAATAGAACTGTTCTAACAAATATGGTTATGTGTTTAATATTTTTCTAAAATTTGGAAGATAAAAACAAGATGCTGTTGATAATATTGAATATATTATTGGCATATATTATGAGATAAAGGAAAATGTTATAATCTCATAAGATTTCTTACAGGCTGTAAAATAACAGTATATAGTTCTTCACAGTATAATGTATTTTTCATCTATGAGATAAAATAGGATATATGTAATTATTCTTCTAATGTTTAAAGTATCCATGAAACAAGATTTGTTATCAATTATACTAATATTTTCAGGTGTTTTATTTTACATTGAACTCAATGCTAATTTTTTTTACGTTGAACTCAATGCTAATTTTTTTTACATTGAACTCAATGCTAATTTTTTTTATCGTGTCAAGGTTGGATTTAGGTTACCTGAGGCTAAATAACTCCAAGTAAATACATAGTTATATAATGTGTTGATAAATGGGTACCTACAAATAATTTGAATAAGATGTCAGTTCCTTCTTTTAAGATGTATGTTTCTACTCTGCTCAAGTGGTAACTTAGAGGAATACTAGTATGCTTATTTTGGGAAATTTAGGGCACAGTAAATCATGCTTCTTATGTGCCTGGAGACGCCTGAGAGGCCATGGAATGAGTAATTCTATGTTACACTCTGGAATCAGACCACCTAGGCAGATTATACAATTTTGGTAACATAGATCTGTGTATCTTCACGCAGATTCTTTAAGCTTTCTGTGCCTAAAGTTCCCAACCTGTAAAATGGCTCTAGTCACTTACCTGAATAGTATTTACCTCAATGGAGGTTGTAGGTATTAAGAGAAAAAGTCAAACAAAGGGTTTAGAGCAATGTCTGGAACATATTAATCACTCAATTATTTTATACATTTGTGATTTCTAGGTGCATTAACATAGTATATTGGCTCTTTTCTTGAAAATTTAAAATAGCCTGTTACTTCCACTTTATAATAACGTTTTTCTATTAGTGTATTGGTGTGTGTACTGCATTACATACATCTCTGTTTCCCAGCCTGGAATGACAAATGACTCATTTGTAAGTATAATTGAGAATGCTAATTTATGCCATTCAAATCATGGGCCTACTTATTATCACATCGAGTCCTATGCCTTGTCATATGAATTGTGCCTGGAAAGTTTTTTCAGATATATATTTTTAAATGAAACTTCAGTGAAAATATGACTAGGATGTTTTCATTAGACTTAGTTTAATAAATTCACTTGATAAAGTGCGTTAACTTTGGAAAGAAATAACCCATTTTTGTCTACAGTACTTCTCTATGTCTTCTTAGGCCAACTGAAAAGGGTAGGATAAGAAGACTTGAAAATAGGCTTATAAGTATTAACTAAAACAGTTTATGCTGGTTAGCCGTGAAAGGAGAAATCAGCTGCACCAGGAACATCCAGGAGCTTGTCAGAGATGTAGAATCTCAGAGGCTTAACCCAGATCTACTGATCAGAATCTACAGTTTAGCAAGACTCACAAGTGATTCATATATACCTCCAAGATAGAGTGTGTTGCTTTTGATATTTGAAGAACTCTCACGAGAAAGAGGAATAAGCATCAGCATTTGTGTTTCCAAACCAGAAGGTAGAATTAGAATAACTAGAATTTACAGTGCAAATTGCAGACAGATTTATCGTGAAAAAAGAGTGAGCTTTGATAAATAGGCACTCACTGAGCACCTACTACTTATTGAGGCTAGGGATAAACAGACCAAGACACAAGCATAATTGCTGTCTTCTAGGGGTCAATAAACTAGTGATAAGGCTAAACATATACATTTATAAGTATATTGTATGACTGTTCAAATAGAGAGGTGCTTGCCTAGGTTGTTTTGGGAACACTAAGAAAGCTGTCTTATTCAGAGTGGTTGGGTCCAGCAAAGGCTTCTTTGGAGCTACCTACTATTGGCTAAATAGGTAAGGAGTTGGTCACTCAGAGAAGAGGGGCAGGAAGTCATTCCAAGCAGATGAATCTTCTGCTGAAATAGGTAGGAATGGAGAGTGGGATTCTATAAATAACTGCGTTTTTCCTGACTTTCTGATATGCAACAAAATAAAAAGCTGACCTTTATTTATTTATTTAGAGACAGAATCTCGCTCTGTTGCCCAGGCTTGAGTGCAGTAGAGCGATTTCAGCTCATTGCAACCTCTGCCTCCCAAGTTCAAGGGATTCTCCTGCTTCAGCCTCTCGAGTAGCTGGGATAAAAGGCATGCACCACCATCCCATGCTAATGTTTGTATTTTTAGTAGAGACGTAGAGACGGGGTTTCACCATGTTGGCCAGGCTGGCCTTGAACTCCTGGCCTCAAGTGATACACCCACCTAGGCCTCCCAAAGTGCTGGGATTATAGGGGTGAGCCACTGCACCCAGCGAAAAGCTGACTTTTTAAAATAAAAAAAAACTCTGAAATTATATCCTGTGAATCAGTAATGCTTAATTTATATAATGTAAATATCTAATTTTGGAAGAACCTTAGAGTTTATGCAGTCGCCTAGGACACATTTTTATCTCTGTGCCATTCATCATATAGAGCTCACTGCAGAGCACAAAACAGATGTTTATGAGTTTACAACTGAACTGAAGTATCTCATTCTGTAGATGAATAAGCTGAGGCTGAGAACCATGATGTCCCTTAAACTGGAACCTTGAATCCGGGTATACTGACCTCACTACTGAATATGGAGCCAAATGCTTATTTTGGTTCAGCAAGAAGCTCCATTACTATAATGAACCCTTGCTCATTTTGACTAATTGAAAATACTATTGAATACATACACGATATTTATAGAACAAGATAGCATGGGCTCTGGACCGGACCTCAAATATCTGAACTCTGCTCCAACACTTTCTCGTGGTGTGTATTTAACTATTTTAATCAACCTACTGTGGGTCTTAGTTGCCTTAGGTGTAAAAGCAATATAATTGTATTTACCTTATGCGATTTTTGTGAGAAATAAATTAATCAAAAATAAATTGTTTAGAACAATGCCCCATAAATATAGTCTCTTCTTATCTTCCTCTTGTTTCACTTTCTCCTATTTATCAGTATTATTACGAATGCTATCATTAATGTTTCTCGAATACTGTATTCAAAGTGATATAAAGAATGCAAGTAAGTAGTTAATAGTAGGTCTAGCCTTGAGAATAATATATTTTAATTGGAAGGACAGCAAAAATCACTACAATAACTTTAAACAAAAGCCCGGGTCGTCTTGCACAGCTTTCAGGATGCTTATGCCCCTGGACACCGTGAAGATACCCATTCTATGTGTTTCACTTATGCATACTGTTTTCCATGTAGCTAATTTAGTCAATGATGACTTTGGGAGAGAACTACTAGAATGTTAAAATGTCTTGGCAAATAAATTTGGTTTGCTTGAGTTAACTAGCTTAATTATAGGCTGCAGTGAAATGATCGTTCTGGCAAAAAGATATAGTGCTGACAGGCTGTCTGAAAGGTTCATTCACCATCTATGCCTTTTCAGAAGTCTAGAGCAAGAGTAGAGAATAGACTTTGGCTTCTAGAAAAAATTCTGTCCATTTCCAAATGAAAATAATGTTTGAGATAAGTATCTGCATTTCTCCGATGAACTTCACTAATATATTTTGATGAGACAGTGAATAGGCCTATTGTAATTGCCATTTAAATGCTTTATAATGATATTAATATGCAGCTTGGAAGATGTCTGTGAAAACTCCTGTGATTTAGCAGAGAAATTCAGAAAACTTCAGCTGCACAAATTAATAAATAATAACAGCCAACCAACACTTATTGGGGGTTCCTTAAGTGTTTAATGTGCTTTATATCATTTAATCTTAAAAACAACTAATATGTGAGGATATAGATTATTATTTTTATGATTAAGCCCTATTTTTGGCTGCAGAAATTGAGGATTAGAGAAAGTACAACTTTCCCTGGGGTACACGGTGGGACTGGGTAATGGATGTGTTAACTAACTTATTATGGTAATCATTTCACAATATATCTCTGTATGAAAGCAAAAAAAAATTGTAATGGTTGAATAAATATCACATTTCCTGTTTTAAGGAACATACCCCCAAAATAAAATAAAAATAAAAATAAAAATAAACTAAACTAAACTAATCAAACAGTGGAGCTAGGATAGGAAACCAAAGCCGCCTAACTAACCAGCCTGTGTTCCTTGCCACTATGGCCCTGGTCAGCCATTCCTTTCACAGGCAATGTGAAACTTAGTGATCTCTGCATTTAAACTGTAATATAGCACTTGTATATAAGATGTTGGTATTTTATTTTATTTATTTTTTATTTTTATTTTTTTGAAACAGAGTCTCGCTCTGTCACCCAGGCTGGAGTGCAGTTTCCCAATCTCTGCTCACTGCAACCTCTGCCTCCCAAGTTCAAGCGATTCTCCTGCTTCAGCCTCCTGAGTAGCTTGGATTACAGGCACCTGCCACCACACCCGGCTAATTTTTGTATGTTTAATAGAGGTCGGGTTTTGCCATATTGGCTAGGCTGGTCTTGAACTCCTGACCTCTGGTGATTCACTAGCCTCGGCCTCCCAGAGTGCTGGAATTACAGGCATGAGCCACTGCACCTGGCCTTTTTTCTAATTTTCAATACAAAAATTGAGGTTCAGGATCTTACCTAAGATCACAGAGCTTAAAAGTTAGAAGATCTTGGTCTTTAATGCTATTGTTGGTGTTGCTGTTTTCAATTTTTAAAGAAAGCACTATTTACCTACTGTATTAGTTTGCTAGGGCTGCCATCATAAAGTACCATAAACTCGGTGGCTCAAACAACAGAAATTTACTCTCTCACAGTTCTGGAGGCCAGAAGTCCAATATTGAGGTGTTGGCACGGTTGGCTCCTCCTCTGAGGGAGGTGAGGGAACAGCCTGCTCCAGGACTCTCTCCTTGGCTCGCAGGTGGTTATCTTCTCCCTGTGTTGCTTTATATCATCTTTCTTCTGTGTGTGTGTGTGTGTGTGTGTGTGTGTGTGTGTTTTGATGGTATTGCTCTGTCACCCAGGCTAGAGTGCAGTGATGTGATCATAGCTTACTGCAAGGTCCAACTCCTGAACCCATGGATCCTCTGTCTCAGCCTTCTGAGTAGCTGGGACTACAGGTGCATGTCACCATGCCCAGATAGTTTTAATTTTTTTTTTTTTTTTGTAGTGATGGGTCTCACTTTGTTGTCCAGGTGGGTCTTGAACTCCTGAGCTCAAGCAGTCCTCCCACCTCGGCCTCCCAAAGTGTTAGGATTGTAGGCATGAGTCACTGTGGCTGGCCTTGTTTTTCATTTTATATGGCATTCATTTTACAAAAAATTTATTTGTTTAGAATCCACTTTACTCTGGTATGACCTCATATTAACTATACATGCAAAGACCCTGTTTCCAAATATGGTAACATTCTGAGACCTTGGGGGTTGGAACATGAACATATGAATTTTGGGGGGACAAAATTAAATTCATAACAACTAGTAGGCGAGTACTTTATAAAGTTATGACATTAAAAGTTATTTGCTATTGCTAGGGTGTTGATAGGGGTGTGTCTGGTAAGTAAGAATAAGCATGATCTTGTAAGAAAGACTATCTTCTAGGAAGAGTTGTGCATCAACCTTCATTAACTCAGAAAATATGCTTGAATCAAACGACTACTTATATATGACTCTCTGCAATCATTTATTTACATTCAAAACTCCAAGGAAACATTTTCAGAATTATTCTATCCTAGATAGCAAATGAACCAAAGACACTTTAAGAATCAATCTCCCACCCCGTCCCCAAAGAAATGTTTGGCCTTAAAAATCATGTCCTACTTTCAAACTCCATACAGTAGTTTATTCTGCACTAGGCACCATTTAACACTATCAACATCATATAATTCTTTGAGATATAGTAATTATTTATTAAAAACTGGATTCCAGCAAACATGCATTCTAAACAATGATGGATAATTTTTCTATCAGCAAAGAAAAGAGCTCGCCCAGAGCTAAAACAGCTTTCCCCAATTAAAAGTTGAGGTTGAATTGCTAATTTCATTTGGATTATACTAGTATCTGCTTGAAAATGGCAGGTTTCATTAGTTCTCCCAGTATTCTTCAGAGAAGGTTAAGAAACACATTCCCTCCACTTCAGATATGAAAACTGAGTTGCCCAGGGCGAAGTTGTTGTTTATCTTATGCACTTAGCAAGCACAATTGTTCATTCTATACGCACAGTGACTGTCTCGTTTGTGTATTTTTCAGCTTTGTTACAGTATACAAATTGGAAAACAGAGCTGTGTATGACAGCCTAGAGCAAGAGAAAAAGACTGTGAATTTATCATAAAGTCATTCAGGCTCTTTACATTCAGCCTGGAACAAACAAGTATTTGATAAAAGAAACCAGACCAATACAAAAGAAACGTCCAGTCCCTTTGGAAAGATTTTGTGATTATGACATAGTAGGAATATCCAATGAGTTTTTCACATGATATGTTAAATAAAAAGGTATGATTACATATCTTTAATATGACAGCATTTTCTTGAAATATTAATAGAAGTATTGCACTTTAGCTTTACTTAATGTAAGCAGGAATGCCAATGATGTTGGTTTCAGATTTTAAAATCAAAACCAAAATATCATTATTCAGGTATATTTTATGTTAGGATTTGGGATAACTGATTGTGAAATAAGACACAGGCACATGTACACACACACTCTCTCAACTCTTACTACACACTAACTATTAGTCTCCCCCCAAATAATATCAAACCTATGGATATTTAATGGAATTTAACCTATTTCTTAGTTTATTCAATTGAAGTGCAGAGATGTTTGGCATTTTTACTAAAATCAAATATCATTGCCAATAGTAATCACCATGCACTGAGTACTTACCTGGTAAGCATTTTTTGTGTCAATTACTGTAACAAGATCCTGAGAGGTAAGAGACCAGGCTCTTTCCTTGGCTTTATGTCCCACTAGTCTTTGCTTTCTCTATTATACCATATTTAAGAAGATATCATAGTTTTTGATTATAGGTGAGTTGTCTGAGGGGTTTATTTTGTCCTGTTAAATGCTGGGTCTCATCAGCTAGGAAAGTGCCTTGACTATTGAATGTACTTAGTAAGTACTTGTTAACAGATCCACCAAATTGTGGAATTTAGTGAACATTGGAATATGCAGCTATAATTAGGTTTACAATTTATAAACAATAATGTTTATTATCTTAATTTATATTTAATAATATTGAGAAATACTGCATGTACCTACATCTATTGGAAGTCAAACTGTCCAAAATGGCATGTGTGGGAACACATGAAAAGCCTAGGATTTCTATAGGAGAGAAAACAACAGAGTTTGCAGCAACAGGGAGATGAGAAGGAGGCTGGGAATACTGGCTGTAGCAGCAAAGCTTATCCTCCCTTCAGACCTGGAGGCAGCTTGATGCTGCTGAGTGTAATGGCAAAGAACTGGTGCCAAAGGCATGGATGTGTGGCAATCTCCAATCCAAGCTGGACCAGGGTCTATGTGCTTAGTAATCTAGATGGTGGTTTCCTCTGTTGAAGGGTCATGGCTAGAAGAGGATACAAAGAAATTTTAGAAGTGTTGATAATTCTTTGTTTCTTGACTTAAGTGCTTCTTACACTTGTGCAAATGCATCAAGCTGTATGTTTATGTGTGCTTTTTTCCTATGTGTATTAAAATTCAGTGACAAGTTGTAAAAACAAGTTAATCAGACTTGGAATCAAGGTACACCTCTGATGGAAGAGGAATGAAAGAAACCAGGAACTATTATTGGAATAGCTCTCTAGTACCAAAGATAATTGTGGGAGAAAACCAGTGGGCCAGGTGAAATGGTAACCAGAGAGCTTAGCAAAGGGTCTTAAGAGCCTACTTGCAACATATAGGGACATTATGTTACTCTTTATGTAAATTCAGCATGATATAAATACACGGGATCTACTCACACTTAGTACATAGATACTTAGTATAGCACATAGTATTATTTGCTGATGAAGAGGGTATTTCTAAAGAAATATGTTTGGATGTCATTGCCTCTGGTTTGAAAAGAAATGAATGCATATGAAACAGGCATCATTGTGTGCAGTTGGCATGCACAGGGAATGACAGGTAAACCAAGCGGTGGCTACTCCTACTTGCTTTTGATTTTCTGTTTGTTAGTATTATTTTTGTTGTTGTTGTTCTATTTGCAGGATGAATGCCTAAATTTATTAATCTTATTTTTGTATTATAATTGCCATCTATGTGTAATTTATGCTAACAGAGAAAATTTCCATGTCTATAATATCTACCAATTAAAATTGAGAAAATATAGAAACAGGCAAAAACGTGAAAAGGAAACTCAAACAAAATATATAAAATTGTGTTTACATGCATACAAATGTAAAATGAAAAGAGAAATACAAATTAATCCTCTATGGGGATACTGTATCTCACCAATCAGGTTGGCAAAGACCTAAAAGGTTGTTTATACACTCTTTTGGCAAGAATCTGGGGAAACAGCATTCTCATATACTCCTGATGAGCATGTCCAATAGAACAATAGCTATAGAGGGGGATTGGCAATACCCAGCAGAACTAAAAATGCATTTATTCTTCAACCCAACCATCTCAATACTAGGAATTTAGTCTAATTATACAGCTCCAATAACATAAAAAGTCATATGCAAAAAGTTATTTCTTGCCGTTGTATTTGTAATTACAAAATATTGGAAACTATCTTTATGATCAAATATAGATTGGTTGAATAAACTAGGCTACATATTTGAAATAGATACACAGCAGCTGTGAAGAAAACCGATAAAATATAAGTTGACATGGGGTGGATTTGCTGGATATATTGTTTAGTAAAAAAAAGAAAAGTACAAAGAGCGTTTATTGTATGTTAACTTTTGTTTAAGAAAGAAGAAATGAGGAAATGTATATATGGTTGAAGCAATTCTGAACATATTTAAATGTACTGTAAATTGAGCAAATGAGTGATATGTCAATTGTGTTGGGGGCCAAGGTTCTCACCATGAAGGAAATAAGAAACATACGTGGAATGAGAGAAGACAAGAATGAAGCCTACTTAAAAATATATGTGTGTGTTAATGAGTATATATATATATATATATATACACTTACATACTACATACTAAGTAGCTCTGACAGCTGGATGGATCTAGAAACAAAAATATTGCAGTAACACTAAGCACACCTAAGATAGACTTTAATTATTAATACAATTATCATCTAAAAGAAATCAGATCTAGTTAGAAAAATTTTACCAGGTTGTGGTTGAGAAAGAAACTTGTTAAATTAAACACACCTTGTTATACCAGAAAGAAAGGAAAAATTATGGTTAATAACAAAATTACATAAGAGCCAACTTGAAATAATTCATATTGGTCAAACCTGGACAATTTGAACACCAAAATAGTTAAGGACAGTAATGCATTGCACACCTTTAGAAAAAAATAGAAATGCTTAAGTCTATAGAGATGATAGATAGGTAGGTAGGTAGACAGACAGATAGATAGATGATAGATATAGATAGATAGATACATACATACATACATACATACATAATACATACATACATACATAGGCAGGCAATAGATAGATTAAATGAGGCAGAAGAGAGGCCTCTTGCTTATAGTAGAATACGAACTTCTGACTAGGAAACGTGGAAGGGTGCTGGAGTTGGGAACTCAAGTCATCATTTGCAACCATCATAGTAAATACTAGTTCTGGCATAAGACTTTAATGGTAATAAAAGTAGAGGATATGGAGAGTTTTGATGGGGAGAAGTAAATTTGTATAGTCTTAAAGTGTCTCTTACAAATCACTTATTAGTTGCAAGGGAAATGAATAATATTTACACAAGAGAAATTAAACATCTTGAGTGGGTAATCAAAATAAAAATTACAGATGAGAAGCAGACACTGTGCGCCTCCAGAGGCAGTGGACTGAGAAGGACCCAACACCGTGTCCCATGAAGAATGTAAGTGGATGTAAACATTATGAGAAAACAAAAGTCAAACCAAAATTGAAGAATATTCGATGAGGAATGTTCTACTAAAAAGATAAAGGAGAATACATTGTCTATGTATCAGTGTGATAAGAGACACTAAAAGGCTAAGGAGTTATTCTAGGTAAAAGAAAATTAAAGGACATGATACCTACCTGTAATACGTGATCCTAGCCTGGATCCTGTCTTGGATAAGAAAAGATGCCCTAAGGACATAATTGGGTCAATGGATAATATTGGGATATGGAAGGTTTATTCGATGTAGCAATGTTAAATTTCCTGAAATTGATAACTATATACTTACCTACATATGTCCTTATTTGTATGAAATGTACACTATTTGGAAGTAAGTGAACATGATATGCAACTTATTCTCACATGGTTCAGAAAAAATAATGTGTGTGTTGGGGTGGTGGAAAAAGGAGAGAGAAGGAGAGGGAGAGAGAGAAAGAGAGAGAGAGAGAGAATGATAAACCACATAGCACAGAGTAAAATAGAAGAATAAGAATAAAGAGTAAAAGGACAAATGTTCCTTATACTATTATTGCAGCTTTTCCATAATTTTGAAATTATTTCAAAAGAAAAGTTAAACAGATTTACTATTTCCCTGAAAATCCAGCATTAGAAACACATTACCACAGCTTGTATTCGTTTGTTTGTTTTAACAGGGTATTCTTTCAAAACTAGATTGCCTTATGTGAGTATATAAATAAACATACTAATCTTAAACCACTAATTGAAATCTGTATTAGTATATTTAATTGGATCTTTCCATTAACTAGCTAATAAGTGGTGTTCTCCAGAAAGTAGAGATTTGACATGATAAGGCAGAGGAAAAAGAAGTTAGACCAAGAGAACGACTGAGAAACAATGGGAGGGGCAATGAGGGACGAGAGAGCCTCCATCCCGTGTGGGTGTCTGAATTGACAGGAGCACGTGGAATATAAGAAAAAAGACACACCAATCTATCAATAGACAGTGTTATCTAGGACTATTCCTGATGTAAGTGATGAGTAGTCAGTTGCTGCTTTGTGTTTGGTTCTATATCATATGTTCAAAGATACTACCAAAGATGTACACATAGAACACTAAACTGTGGAAGCATATTTGTTTCACAGGATTTGTAAGGTGAAGGGGGTGATAAGAATTTCCTGAAAGTCAATAAAACTGTGAATATGCTTTCAGGCATGGAGAACTCAAAAGCACCAACAAGTCACGCTTATCAGAGTAAGTTTGAAAGTGGAAAGAAAGAAGACGTGACATTAGCTTAGGACAATTGGATATTTCAAAACATACGTAGGAAAAGGTGCTAAGGGCCTTGACAGAAGGAAATAAATCACAATTAGATCTTGTTCTGGAAAAATCTGCTAAGATCTACGGTGGCAACTCAAGCCTGAGGAGGACATGAAGGTTTTCTCTTGCCAGAGGAGTACTTAGTGTTCCTTGGAGAGAGTTGTCAGGCAAATATGATATACAGATTCTCTGCACTCATTTGTTCTGTGCAGATATCAAAAAGAACCTGCCTAAATGAGAAAGAGATTTTTATCTAGTGGAATGGGCTTGCACTAAATGTTGTCTAGTTTCCCTGCCAACACTGACATTCTTGCATTCATCCTAAGGTAAACTGTTTTAAAAAGTTTGCACCAGGCTTCGTGGCTCATGCCTGTAATCCCAGTACTTTGGGAGGCCAAGGCGAGAGGATCACTTGAGCCCAGGAGTTTGAGACCAGTCTAGGCAACATGGCAAAACCGTGTTTCTACAAATAATGCAAAAATTAGCCAGACATGGTGGCATATGCCTGTAGTTCCAGCTCCTCATGAGGCTGAGATGGGAGGATCACCTGAGTCCAGGAGGTCGAGGCTGCAGTCAGCCATGATCACACCATTGCACTCCAGCCTGGGGCAACAGAGTGAGATCCTGTCTCAAAAAATTAATCAATTAATGAACTATAAAATTTAGCTACCCCATATGTAATATCAGTTGCTGAAAGGTAGTCATATTTATAAATCACATTTCATTTTTTTGCATTTTTATTGTAATGTAAGCTTATTATTTAATATTCTTCTCCTTTAGATATAATTTGTCCTACATCATTTATTTGAAGTAATATTGTACATGTCAGCATAAATGCCTTTCTTTCATCCTTAATACATTCAGAGTACCAGGGAGAATCTGGCATTGGAGAAATGATAATGTAAGGGTTTTACATGACACATCAGGCAATTCCCAAACCTTCATAAGAAAGGCCCAAGTGCTGACACTATATGTTGACTCAGGTCCTATAAATGAAATCTTAATAAAGCAATTGAGATTGAGAATAAAGGTAAAATTTTGAGGCAATATAGGAAATAACATTAGAATTTCAGGGTTACTTCAGCAGAGATTAGAAAATGTGTTTCAATTTCCTCAACGGAGAACAAGTCAAATCTTAAAAGAAGAGCAGAGTCTTTTATTTTAAAGAGCATCACTAAACTGATTAATGGCACTTAAATGTGTCTGTTGACAGAACACCAGTAACAGTATTATGCATTAGCCCCTATAGTTACTGAAGGAGCTCCCTATTTTTTAAAATTCCAGCTATTAAAGTCAAATTATAATCCTTGTTGGGTGCGGTGGCTCACACCTGTAGTCCCAGCACTTTGGGAGGCCGAGGCGGTTGGATCACCTGAGGCCAGGAGTTCAAGACCAACCTGATCAACCTGGAGAAACCCTGTCTCTCCTAAAAATACAAAATTAGCCGGGCTGTGGTGGTGCATGCCTGTAATCCCAGCTACTTGGGAGGCTGAGCTTTGGAGAATCGCTTGAACACAGGAGGCAGAAGTTGCAGTGGGCCAAGATTGCACACCGTTGCACTCCAGCCTGGGAAAGAGGAGTGAAATTCCGTCTCAAAAAAATATATATATATATAATCCTAACTCTGAGTCTGAGACCTACCCTGACTCTAAACTTAATTCCACCTCCAACCCAACTCAACTGAAAACAAAAATACAGGAACCACAAATCATAAGTGATTGAAGAAGAGAAAAATATTGCACGTGGTATCTCAGTGAGTAAATAGAAGGAAAGAAAAGAGAACCAAAGATAGAGTAAAAGGAAATGTCCAAATTCAGCTGCCGGGCTAGGAAAATATGAAAGAGAAAAATGTAAAGAAAACCAATGTGGTCAGCAGTAAGAGGAAACCTAGAGTTGGGGAGGAAGAGGATCAATTGCTTTAAGAACAAGAGACTTGAGATTACCTTTAGAGGTGGGTTCAGCTCAAAATGTGAAACAAGATTTTAAATAGAATGGTAAAAACAGAATGACATAAATACAAAAATGTGGTAAGACTTTTATTTAACAAATATTTATCAAGTTTATTTTTATTGTTCAGATGTTACAATGAATAATGGATATATATGGACTCCACCGTCATGACCCTCGTGGAGATTAGAGCTAGATAGAATATAAAGGTGTGATTATGCAGTATGTTTTTAAAAAGTGGTTGAGGGTGGTGAGACAGAGGGAGAGAACTAAGGCAGTGGTAGACAAGAAGCTTGCAGACCAGGGAGGTTGCTTTCTTTTTTATCTTTTATAGGCCAGGCAAAAGTGGAACATGTCTGTAGGTAAGAGGAACAATGAGTGCAAAGTCTCTGAGGGTGGCAGGGTGTGTGGCCTGGAGCTGAGAGGACAAAGGCATTTCCATTGACAGAGATCCTGCTATGTGGCAGGCAGTGTGCCAAATACCATTTGGTTTTATGAAAGTTCTAGAACAGCCCCTGCAGTTCAATAAGTACACAAACTAGATAGGGACATATTTATCTGAAAGAAAAATGGATCATATTGATCTACTCATCCCTATGAAGATTGAAAAGAGGATACTCTATTGTGGAAAAATTATTTTAAAAATTAATGTTAGTTTAAAATGTATTGTCTTAACCTAAATAAAGCATCTACATTCATTTAAAGTATTTATCAAATGAGTGAAAAAAAATTTCATGGAACAGAAAAAAAAAATGCATTATTGACATTCTGGTTTTATGGGTCCAAGCTGTTAAAATATGTATACCAGGGTCTTAAGGATAGAATGAGCCCTAGAATAATAATAACCTCCTTTGAATTAAGATAATTAATAACCATGATGTCTATTTGTCTGCTTTTGTACCCCTTCTTCCTACTGGATGCCAGCTCTCATATTTATCACTGATAGAACACAAATGGTAAAATTATAGGCTAGAATTTTTTTCTTGTTGTTTGCTTCTTTTCACATTATATGGATTTCCGTTTTAATTTATTTTCTTTTTTCTTGTTTGTTTGGTTTTTTGTTTTTTGAGACCAAGCCTCATCCTATTTCCCAGGCTGGAGTGCCGTGGTGTGATCTCGTTTCACTGCAACCTCCGCCTCCCGGGTTCAAGCGATTCTCCTGCCTCAGCCTCCCGAGTGGCTGAGATTACAGGCTCATGCCGAGCTAATTTTTGTATTTTTAGTAGAGACAGACTTTCACCATGTTGTCCAGGCTGGTCTTGAATTCCTGACCTCAGGAGATCCACCTGCCTCAGCCTCCCAAAGTGCTGGGACTATAGGCATGAGTGTTTTTCCTTATCCTTTCATTTTCTTGAACATATTTTAAAATTTTTAAAAATTTACAATTACAATGAACTGATGTTTAGGTGCTCAACAATTTTGTACAGTTGTCTTATTTAATAAAATCGATAGAAAACTTTTAGTGAAGAATAAAGTATTATACTAATGCATCATAATTGCTATTATTCTGACACTTGGAGATTGTGAATCCAGTTCACAATCCAAGTGTACATTGCTGACGCTTGGAGATTGTGAATCCATCTCTTAGCACGGGGTAACCATAAAATTCCCCTCCTAATTTAAAAACTATCATTATAAAAAATCAGCATTCAGTGAGATAGTTCTACACACATAAACTGCTTCTCAGTATCCTACAGGCCTGATTTTCTTCATCAGCCTTGTCAGGGTTGTGTTACATCGCTTCATCTGACTACATGAATGGCTAAAGAAAAAATAATTTTATGTAATTTGCTGGATTTTGGAGCCATGGCGCCTCATAAATATTTAAAAGATATTGTATTTAGCAATCTGAACAGAGATGTATACTGATAATGCTTGAGACCTTGGCAACTCAATTAACCTCTGGGCATTGGATTTGGAATGGAGGGATTATTATTCATTGGCAATTGTGTAACCACTGTAATTAAAAAGCACTTGCCAACCTTTTAATTATTAATCCTGTGGTGTATCCTCTTGTATAAAGGCTAACATGCCCATTTTACCAGTTAGTGGATTGGGGAAAGTGAAGGGAAAATGATAGATGCAGGCACGGTCAATGGCAATGTTAAGACTTTAGAATGCAGGACTTTTTCCACCTGCCAGTTCGTTATTCATTCTGATTAGAATCATTTATTCTATCTTAATTAATTCTATATTTTGAGGGTTAAAGTACTTAGCGTTTGATATATTGAATTAATTCTTTACTTAAATCTCATGTTGCATTCCAAATATGTTCAATTTTGTAACATAAAAAGAGCTGTAGCATTTGGACCTTTCTTAATGACAACAAAAACGAAAAAAGTGTAGTTTTGGCAACTTTTGGATCATAACGTGCTATTTTCTGAATAAATAGTGATAAATCACTTCTTACACTTCCTTGTTAAAAAAAGAAAAGGAAAGAGACTCAAATGTCCATCCTATGACATCTGGGCACAAAAAAACAAAAAACAAACCAAAAACAAACGCTAATGACACTCAATGCAAAATATTCAGCCTCCTTCTGAATGAGAACTAATCTTTATTCATACTATTTGAATGTGTACCCTGGGGGAAAGGCATAATGTTACTTGGCTGTCTATCAAAGATATCACAGACAACTCTCAAAGGTTAGAGCAGATGCTTTTAATCAGATGCTGTTTTCATTTTTTATCTGAGTTTTCTTAAACTAAACTTGGCTAGGAATTCAAAATTCTGTGAAACATATATATGCACTCATATTTTTGCACTTGTATGCAGCCAGACACATAAACATCGCCCTGTCTGTATGGTTCTTTATGGTACAATGTTATAGCAGCCACTCCAGGGTGTAATGTGGTCATTCTGGTTCCCCCAGTTATTAAAAGTGTTTTGAACAGATTCAGTAATAAACCAGTGTTATAGTCACTTTTGTGCTTGAGTCAACCTTCATGCATATAGATTTCCACTTAATGGCTATTGTATTGGATTTATATGTTCTTACAGTGACCTCAGATACAGAAATAATGAGTGATCTTATTAATTTGGGACCTGTCTAATGTGGGTTTTGAAAAATAATGATTTGATAACTTAAAAACTCCTTTAGATCAGTAATTATGTCAAAGTATAGAATGAAGAGTGAACCTGTATTTAAAGAAGTGACAAAAAATTTTTCATATTTAAGTCTTTAAATGTATCTCCCAATAGTAGGCATTTATGACTGTACTGAAAAGTTTAATGTTTTCTCAAAGAAGTAAATAGCATAAGAAAATAGTTTTAAAAAGGAGCTTTATTATAGTATTAGCTAATTGTTTGTTTATAAGCCTTATCTGCTTCAACATAATCATGCTACCAAGAACTTTATTCAATTGAGATGAAGAGTTATCAATAGCTGATAATTATCCAAGATAAGAGGTATGTCTTTCATATGACTCTATGCTTTAATTATAACATTAGTCAAATGTCCACATGGTATTTCCACAGTTAACTTGTAAAATGAGAATAGCCTCGATTCAAAATAACTAATTAAATACAGAATGTGATTCAATAAAAGTCACTGATGGGTAATTAAGAGAAGAATTAGAAGACTTGAATGAAAATATATAATACTTGTAATCCTAATTAGTGAATACGCTATTTGCTTCCCCTTTCATTACTAGACATTTACCAGCCAAGTATTTAACCTTGAAAGAATCAAAGAAGCTTTTCTGAGCTCATACTAGTTCCCAAAAAGAAGCTAGGCTATTTAAGATTTCTAAAGATTGAAGATAAAATACTTGCTAGCATGTCCTTGAAATGGAATTATGGACAAAAAGTGTTAGTTGCTATTATATAATGAAAACACAAATATAAGGAGTAAATCCACCTTAAGCAAAATGTCTAAATGCTTAGCTATATTTATCAAGTGCTTTTCAATATTTTTTTTCTTCCTCCTTTTCTGCCCTCTTTGCTATTGATAGAGGTTGTTGTTAAAGGTATAGTTGTTTTCTTCAGTTTTATTTTTAGACTTAAAATGCTCTAAGTAACATTTTTTTGGTGGCCATTATTTGACATTTTAAAATATGTACCTTTCTAAATGTATAATATCATTCAGTGTTTTATTCTTCTGTTTAATAATGTAGAGCATTAGCATATTTACCAAGACATAAAAATTACAAAAGAATAAAATTAGAGATCTATATTTATAATGAATATAGACACAAAAATTAATTAGAAAAGTAAATCCAATAATTTTTATATAAAGACAATACCTTATGAATAAGTGGTATTTATCCCAGGAAAGTAAGGTTGGTTCAATATTTTAAAAAATCAGTAATGCAAATCATCATGATTATCGCAACAGATAAAAAAAATCATTTGACTAAATCTGACATTCATAAAATGACAAAGTGTTCTTAACAAAAATGGACTGGAAGGCAACTACCTCAAATTCATAATGGGCAACTATAAAAACTCACAGCTGATGGATGCAGCACTTAATGTTAAACAATAGAATATTATTGATTTTTGAATGAGAAAAAGATATGTTTTTACATTTTATTTAATATTACATTGGAGATTCTAGCCAATGCAATAAGAAAAGAATAAACAGAAGCATACAGATTGGAATAGAAGAAGTAGGCCTGTCTGTGTTCATAGATGACATAATAATATATTTAGGAAATCCTAATCAATCTTAAAAACAAAACTACTGAAAGTAGTCAGGCTGGGCGCGGTGGCTCAAGCCTGTAATCTCAGTGCTTTGGGAGGCTGAAGTGGGAAGATCACTTGAGACCAGCCTTGGCAACATAATAAGACCTTTCCTCTACCAAACAAAGCAAAACAAAACAAAACCTGCAGGGTGGCAGGCTCCTGTGGTCCCAGCTCAAGTGGTCCCAGTTCAAGAGGCTGAGATAGGAAGCTCATTTGCTCCCAGGAGTTCAAGGTTGCAGTGAGGTATGATCTTACCACCACACTCCAGTCTGAGTGACAGAGTCTATCTAAAAAAAAAAAAAAAAAGTATAAATTTAACAAGGCAACAGGTTATAAGATTAATACAAAAAATTCTATATGCTAGCATCAAATATTCAGAAAATGTAATTTGTAAAAGGAATACCATTTAAAATAGGACCAAAAACTTGAAATACTAACAGTTAATTATAATAAAAATTATACTGACATTCTTTACTGTAATTAAAAATACTCTGTAAGAAACTAAATAATAGCTAACACAATGGAGAGATACATAAGGCTTATTAATTGTAAAATATGTTAACTTGTTCACTATCTTCAAATTGAGTAGGTTTTTAAATTTACAAGGTGATTCAAAGTTTACTTGTACTGCAAAAGGCCTAAAATAATCCAAACTGGGTTTGAAAAAAATTGGAGGAAATATAAGAATTTCAAAAATTACTGTAAACTTATAATAAAGATAGTCTTGTATAGCTGTAAATATAAATATATAGATGAAGAGTCCAAAATTGAGTCCACAAATAGACTCACATATATATGGAGAATTAAATTTTAATAAAGCCACCAATATGATTAAATGCAGAAGAGAATAGTCTTTTCAACAAATGGTGTTAGAAAATGATATCCATATGGAGAAAATGAACACTGCTGCTTCACATTCTACACAAAAATGGATCATGTACCTAAATGTAGGCACCACTAGTTTTAAACCTCTAGAAGAATATAAAGGAGAAAATATTCAGCCTTGGGATAATCAGCCATTTATTAGGACAAAAAAGTATTAGCCATAAAAATGATAAAAGCATAACACAGAGAAATCAAAATCTTCTATTCTTCAAATGACACACTAAGAAAATGAAAATCAAACCACATGCTGGGAAAATTCATTCACAATACATAAATACAGTAAAAGCCTTGTATACAGAAACACAATGACCCGTTTTCCTTGAAAAGTAATCCTTGCACTAGTCATACTATTGTCTTTGCGTCTGCTTCTCAGAAGATCTAAATGAATACATTCTTCTTCTATTTCTTATCACATATATTATTCTCAGAAGATCCACCCATTTCTGTTATTATTCAGAGGTGCCATCCAAACATAATAACAAAATGTTTTACCTACTGAATTCAGTGCTATTTGCTGTATCATTCCAATGTTCCCCCCGACAGTTTCTCATCTGCCTGTTTTACTTTCTGAAACATTGGGATCCAGGCTTCAGGTTGATGTATCTAAAGTACATATACACATGCACGGAAAGTCCAAGATAAAAGAAATATTATCAATAGGAAATGAAAATTCCAAACCTTTAATATTAGGTAATTCCATATAAGCCTTTATAATAAAATATTTATCTCATTGTTTTCCAAAATAATTTTTATTTACATTATTTTTTACATTTCAGTACATGGTAAAGTTTAGAAGATTTGATATTTGAGAAAGGATAAACAGTCTTTAGCTCCTGCGTATTAATAATTTATTTAACCACTGACACTAAGTATGATGTGCCAAATAAGAAAACAATTAGCAATAATATTAACATTCCCACTGTTTTCTCATGGTTAAAAATAAAAAGTTATGCTTTATTTCTAATTTGTGATGGAAAGGTATGTCCATGACTTCACATATGATTATATCTGCATAATGCATTTGGCTGGCATGGCAAGTGGGAGCTGAAATCCTTTTTTTCACCATGTTTCACTATGTCAAATTTAACTTTTGACAATTTAATTGGAAGAAATCCATGTACTTTCTTAAATATGTCTTGAATATTCAGGGAACATTATTTGTAATAGAGCAGAGTTGGAAACATTTGTCTATCAATACAATATTTCTGCAATCAATTACAGTATACTCACATGATGGAAAACAATGTACCTGATAAAAGTAAACAAGATAGATGTATAATATACCACGGTAGAAACATAACTTCGATAGGGTCTTTTTTCTAAAACATTGTAATATCATATATATTACATATCATTTTATAAACAGATTATTTTTATATGTAGATGCATATAACAACCTAGAAGGATGTATGGAAATCTCTTTTTTAATCTTTTACTTTAGGTTTGGTGGGTACATGTGGAGGCTTGTTACATAGGTAAACACATGTCACAGGGGTTTGCTGTAAATATTTGATTTCATCACCCAGGTATTAAACCCAGTGCCCAATAGTTATCTTTTCTATTCTCCTCCCTCTTCCAAACTTCTGTCCTCGAGAAGAACCCAGTGTCTGTTGTTTCCTTCCTTGTGTTCATAAGTTCTTATCATTAGGCTCCCATTTCTAAGTAGGAACATGTGGTATTTGGTTTTCTGTTCTTGTGTTAGTCTGCTAAGGATGATGACCTCCACCTAGTCCATGTTCCTGCAAAAGACATGATCTTGTTCTTTTTCAATGGCTGCACTATAGTTCATGGTGTATATTTAGCACATTT
Source organism: Pan paniscus (assembly GCF_029289425.2). Taxonomy (NCBI): domain Eukaryota; kingdom Metazoa; phylum Chordata; class Mammalia; order Primates; family Hominidae; genus Pan; species Pan paniscus. The sequence goes on from NC_073255.2 coordinate 183,464,996, forward strand.
TCTTTATCCAATTTGTCATTGATGGGAATTTAGGTTGATTTCATATCTTTGCTATCATGAATAGTGCTACAATGAACATCATGTGCATGTGTCTTTATGGTAGAATGATTTATATACCTCTGGGTATATACCTGGTAATGGGATTGCTGGGTCGAATGGTAGTTCTGTTTTTCAGCTCTTTGAGGAATCATCATGCTGCTTTCCACAATGGTTGAACTAGTTTACACCCACCAACAGCGTATAAGGGTTTCCTTTTCTTCACAACCTCATCAGCATCTGTTATTTTATTTACTTTTTCATTGTAGCCATTCTGACTGGCGTGAGGTGGTATCTCATTGTGGTTTTGATTTGCAATTCTCTAATGATCAGTGATAGTGACGCTTGTTTTTCATATGCTTGTTGGCTGCATGAATGTCTTCATTTGAGGAGTGTCTGTTCATGTCCTTTGCCCACTTTTTAATGGAGTCGTTTGCTTTTCTCTCATAAATTTTAAATTTCTTATAGATACTGGGTATTAGACCTTCATCAGATGCATAGTTTGCAAATATTTTCTCCCCTTCTGTAGATTGTCTGTTTACTCTGTTGATAGTTTCTTTTGCTGCGGAAATGCTCTTAAGTTTAATTAGATCCCACTTGTCAATTTTTTCTTTTCCTGCAATTGCTTTTAGTGTCTTTGTTGTGAAATATTTGCCCATTCCTATATCCAAGATGGCATTGCCTAGGTTGTTGTTTAGGTGTTTATAGTTTTGGGTTTTACATTTAAGTCTTTAATCCATCTTGAGTTGATTTTTGTGTATGGTGTAAGGAAGGGGTCCAGCTTCAATCTTTTCCATATGGCTAGCCAGTTATCCCAGCACTATTTATTGAAGAGGGAGCCTTCCCCATTTCTTGTTTTGTCATCTTTGTGAAAGATCAGATGGTCGTAGATGTGTGGGCTTATTTCTGATATCTCTATTCTGTTCCATTGGTCCATGTGCCTGTTTGTGTACCAATACCATGCTGTTTTCATAACTTTAGCCTTGTAGTATAGTTTAAAGTTGGGCAACGTGAGGTCTCCAGCCTTATTCTTTTTGTTTAGGATTGCCTTGGCTATGTGGGCTCATTTTGGTTCCATATGAATTTTAAAATACTTTTTTCTGGTTCTGTGAATAATAATCTTGGTAATTTGACAGCATAGCATTGAATCTGTAAATTGCTTTGGGCTGTATAGCCATATTAATGATATTGATTCTTCCTATCCATGAGCATGGGAGGTTTTTTAATTTGTTTGTGTCTTCTCTGATTTCCTTGAGCAGTGTTTTGTAATTCTCATTGTAGAGATCTTTCACCATCCTGGTTAGCTGTATTCCTCAGTATTTTCTTCTTTTTGTGGCAATTGTGAGTGGGATTGCCCTTCTGATTTGCCTGTCTGCTTAGCTGTTGTTGGTACATAGAAATGCTAATAATTTTTGTGCATTGATTATGTATCTTACAACTTTGCTGAAGTTGTTTATCTGCTGGAAGTGCTTTTGGGATGAGACTATGTGCTTTTCTAGATATAGAATCATGTCACCTGCAAACAGAGATAGTCTGACTTCTTGTCTTCCTATTTGGATGTGCTTTATTTCTTTCTCTTGCCTGATTGCTCTGGCTAGGACTTCCAATAATACGCGGAATACAAATATTGAGAGAGGGCATCCTTGTCTTGTGTCAGTTTTCAAGGGGAATGCTTCCAGTTTTTGCCCATTCAGTATAATGTTGGCTGTGGTTTTGTCATAGATAGCTCTTATTATTTTGAGGTATGTTCCTTCAATACTTAGTTTATTGAGAGTTTTTAACATGAAGTGGTGTTAAATTTTACTGAAAGCCTTTTATGCAATAATTTAGATAATCATGTGTTTTGTTTTTTGTCTTTAATTTTGTTTATGTGATGAATCACAGGTATTGACTTATCTATGTTGAAATAACCTTGCATCCCGGGCATGAAACCTACTTGATCATGGTAGATTAGCTTTTTGATGTGCTGCTGGTCTCAGTTTTGTATTAGTCAGGATTCTCTAGAGGGATAGAACTGAATAGGATGTATGTATATTTGAAAGGGAGTTTATTAAGGATAATTGACTCACATGATCACAAGGTGAAGTCCCATGATAGGCCATCTGCAAGTAGAGGAGCAAGGAAGCCAGTAGTGGCTCAGTCCAAGTCCCAAAACCTCAGAAGTAGGGAAGCCAACAGTGCAGCCTTCAGTCTGTGGCCAAAGGTCCAAGAGCCCCTCGCAAACCACTGGTGTAAGTCCAAGAGTCCAAAAACCAAAGAACTTGGGGTCTGATGTTCAAGGGTAGGAAGCATCCGTCATGGGAGAAAGATGAAGGCCAGAAGACTCAGCAAGTCAGCTTCTTCCACCGTCTTCTGCCTGCTTTTTCTAGTTGCACTGTCAGCCAATTGGATGGTTCCCACCCACAATGTGGGTACGTCTTCCTCTCCCAGTCCACTGACTCGAATATTAATCTCTTCTGGTAACACTCAGAAACACCCAGAAACAATACTTCGCATCCTTTAATGATCAAGTTGACACTTCATGTTAAGTTTATCACAAATTTGCAAGTATTTTTGCTGAGGATTTTTGCATCATAGTTCATCAATGATATTGGCCTGAAGTTTTCTTTTTTGTGTGTGTCTTTGCCAGGTTTTGGTATCAAGATGCTGGCCTCATAGAATGAGTTGGGGAGGAGTTCTCCCTCCTCAATATTTTGGAATAGTTTCTGTGGAATGGTACCAGCTCTTCTTTGTACACCTGGTGGAATTCGGCTGTGAACCTATCAGGTCCTGGGCTTTTTTTTTTTGGTTGGTAGGCTATTTATTACTGATTCAATTTTGGAGCTCATTATTGGTCTGTTTGGGGAATCGTTATTCCTGGCTCAGTCTTGGGAGGCTGTATGTGTTCAGCAATGTATCCATCTCTTCTAGGTTTTCTAGTTTGTGTTCACGGAAGTGATCCCAGTAGTTTCTGATGGTTGTTTTTATTTCTGTGAGATCAGTAGTAACATTCCCTTTGTCATTTCTCATCATATTTATTTGGATGTTCTCTCTTTCCATTAGTCTAGCTAGTAGCAAGCATTATGAAAATGAATTTAGACAGGATACTAACTTTCAATGTGAATACTTTTATATATTCAAAGTTTTAAACAAATATGAGTTTACTTATAATCAAATATATGTTTTGTAAATTGCTGTGTGGAAATCAGAGGCTGCTCATTTCTCATTCAAACTAACTTAAAGATACTATGTTAAATGTTCTACAATCATAATTTTAAATTTGTTTTCTCTAAGAGTTTCAAAAAGAACCAGTATTTTTGAGGTTGTGTCAATAGAGTCATGATTAATAACAAGCATAATAAAAATTTTTATTAAAAATAAGCAATTAAATATTCTTCTTTTACTATATTAATGCTCCTGAGAATTATAACTTTCTAAACAATTTAAATGAAACATGAGCTTTTAAGCTTATAGTAGGTGCTCAAATGTTTAGGAAAAATGAATGCCAAAAATAGCTATATTGCTTATTCAGTGGAAGGAAAAAAGACTAAACATAATTTTTACACATTGTCTGTTTATACATTACTTTGCTAAAAACTTAAAAATAGATGGACTCATTTATTTTAGAGATCTGTGTGTGAAATGTGTTGAAATGGATTATAACATTTCCCAATGGGACACATCTACCAGCAAAGCATTTCAGGAGTGATTTTATGTATATGTGATGAATTAGGCAACTTATGCTTGAAAATATCAGAAATATTAAACAGGCACATCTAGGGGCATTTAATTCTTACCAATTTTGTTTTTTCCTGTCTCTTAAGAAATAAGAGCAGGGTGTGGTGGCTCACGCCTGTAATCCTAGCACTTTGGGAGGCCGAGGTGGGCAGGTCACCTGAGGTCAGGAGTTCAAGACCAGCCTGGTTAAAATGATGAAACCCCATCTCTACTAAAATACAAAAATAAGGCGATCCTAATGGCAGGTGCCTGTAATCCCAGCTACTCAGGAGGCTGAGATAGGAGAATTGCTCAAACCCGGGAGATGGTGGTTGCAGTGAGCCTAGATCGTGCCACTGTACTCCAGCCTGGGTGACTGAGCAAGGCTCCATCTAAAAATAAATAAATAAATAAATAAGTAAAATAAATAAATAAAAAAATGATATAGCTACATGAGCTCAGTCATCAATGATAGGCTAGAAAGAGTAAATTACAAATAACAAAAATTACTATATTTAACAAGTATTGTAAACTTTGACATCCATCTTCTTATAATATTTGCAATAAAATATATTTTCAATGAGATAGTGACATGGATGTATTTTTGGTTATAAATCATATGATTTATTATTTCAAAAAAACTATCCTTAATCATTAACAGTAATGTCTTTACATTGAGAAACTACGCAAATCTCAGAATATTTGTCTCCTAACATGTTTTATGAGCATAACAAATTCAAATAACACAGAACTATAAATCTTTTGTTTTGCAACTTGACACATCACATATTGCTATTCTCCAAAGATTTCCTTCCTAATTATGTTTTCTTCTACATAATATTAAAGTTCATTGACATTCTCATAATACACAACAGGATGTCTGCATGAAAATTGCCTGCAAGCAATGTTGGCTGATGGGAGAATGCTAGCTTATATTAAAAGGTAACTATTATGGTTTTATCAATAGAAAGAAAAAGAGTTAATTATATTGGTACTTATCTCTTTCCCTTTTGGGCCAGTTAAATTATTGGATTTTTTTTTTTTTTTTTTTTTTTGGTAAATTGAATTCTTCATGGGAAGGTACGTCATCCACCTGTATGAAAACAGATATCACAAGAGAAAAGTATATATAGATCACCCCCAAAAAACAAACTTAATAAAACTATGTATTTCAAATAGAATTATTTTTTTCTGGTTGAAAAAGAAAGTTGGAAACAAAATCTGTGACAAAACCCAGGCTTGGGCTGTACTTTAACATAAACCAATGCTGCACTTCATGCTTACTCTTTTGTTGTCTTGTACAGAGAGTTTCTAGAGGGTGGTTGGGTTCCATGCAACTTAATTATAAGTGTCAGCTGAAAGACCTACAAAGACATTGTCAGTTATTGAGTTTCTTATCAAGCCAGTACTGTGGTACGGCTGTTGTACTAATAATGAAGTTTTAATTAGCTCTCAAAAATACTGAGAGCTTATTTAAGGTCTCCAAATTGGATAGTGCATGCTTAGCTTGAAGGCATGAATGCATCCCAAACATATCAAAATAACTGTCAAACACATTGTATACACATTAGGAGATAATAGCTAGAAGGCTTAATATCTATCTTAGAAATACTGTATGCACAGATTGTTCAAGGAAGTTCTTTCTACACTTAAATGATTGTCTTCAGAATATTGTATTTTATAATTTAAGCAAATAGTCATGCAAATGGTTCAGTGTTATCTGTTTATCTGAGGGTCAGTATAGTTGAGAAAATTCATTTTAGCCAATGTTTATCGTTATTCCAAATGGGAGCATTCTCTATTCATAACTATCCCAACATAGCACCTGCATTTTTACTTATAAATACTTATTGCTTGTTTCCAATATTTTACTGCATGAGAAATTTTGCCAGATCCCTCTTCCCTAATCCATGGATAGTTCAAAGATACTGACATTTAAGAAACAGTTGATTTAAACTTCTGCCATTGGAGAATTGTTGATGTCTTTTCAATGCATTGGGTGGATTTAGACCACTGCATTCTTATATGCCTGTCTATTAATGCTATACAAGATGTCTGGTTTAAACTAACATTACTGGAAGTAACCCTTTCTACCCCATCCCATCTCCACCCACACGTCTACAAAAAGAATTTTATGCAAGACACAGATTTTGAAGCACATAGAGGAGGAGCTAACATGAGTTGCTGCTAGAAAAACAATAGCTGTGTTATTTGTACTGACAGTTTGTATTTCTTCTCAAATCATTTATTTTCACAAAATTGGTCTGGCTCTTATTTTTTCAAAGGACGTAAGCTACTTCATTGTTGTTGTTATGGATTTCTGATATTTCAAGTAATTTCAAGTAATTAATGCTGTGTGCCAGGGACTTTTTTAGGCTTAGAGGGTGAAAGTGTAGAACTGGAAGTGCATGCGATTCAGAGGCTGCACAGTGACCCTCTGTGGGTAAGAAGTGGGCTCCTAGAGTATTTGAATTATGAATGCGAGTGGGTCAAGGGAATGAGGAATGGGGTGTATGAGAAGAATAATAAGCATGGAGAATAGGACATATGGCTTGTTTGGGGGAACTACAAGATGTTTCCTATTTCTGTATCACAATTACATGAGGATAAAGGGAGAGGCCCAAGGATGTAATGATTACAATTTGAGGGGGCAATGTTTACTATATTCAGAGAGCCTGGGTCATATTCTGTTAGTACATCATGTTTTTCGTCAAATTTTGAGTGACTATTATGTGGGGGTGGAGAATCTTCATTTGATATTGATTTAAAAGTATTATTTACAAAGATATTATTTATTTTCTTCCAAGAAAATATAGCTTATATTATACCTACAAGAGTTCATGATTTGTAGGGGGCACCAAATTAAGTCGGAAATGCTAAAATGTCACACATTTCAGGAGAAATAAATTAGAAAGAGGTGGATTTATTGGTGAAGGATCAATTTGATGCATCAAAAAGAGGGTTACTCTTAAATTCTCGGGAGAAGTGAACTCAGGAAGAAGGAAATATCAAGTCTGACGTTAAAATCTGATGCCAGGAAATAGGAACTTGTATATAAAAGATCCTGAATATAGCTGATGTTTAGGAAAAGTTTATTAAAGTGAATTCACCTAGGATAGAAAACAATATGGTATAATTAGTAGTTAAAATGAGGATCTATTAGAACTTTGTCTAGATAAAAGAAATTAATTCATGTTTATTTTTTATTTTTATTTTATTTTATTTTTTTGAGATGGAGTCTTGCTCTGTCACCAAGGCTGGAAGTGCAATGGTGCAATCTTGGCTCACTGTAACCGCTGTCTCCAGGGTTCAAGTGATTCTCCTGCCTCGGCTTCCCAAGTAGCTGGGATTACAGGCACCTGCCATCATGCCTGGCTAATTTTTGCATTTTTGTAGAGATGGGGTTTCACCATGTTGGTCAGGCTTTTCTTGAACTCCTGACCTCAGGTGATCCGCCCACCGTGGCCTCCCAAAGTGCTGGGATTACAGGCGTGAGCCACCACACCTGGCCTCATGTTTCTTTTTATAACAGAAAATTGTAATTGTGTAACTGTGTAACAAAATTGTAATTGCAGCTATACTTCAGTTCTTCACTTAAATTGTTTGTCAAGTTTTGACATGATTCTTTCAATAAAATTGTATGATAACACGACTTCTCATTCTGCTTCTGTGGCATTATCACCTGAAAGTCATTTCTGCAAAGAATTATTTCAGAGTCTTATCAGTTTCCCAATTAGCGCTTTTGTTTATTTTATATTCAAACCATTTTATTTTTAAAAGCCTATTGTGCAATCATTCTTGCCAATTTCTCTTGATCAGAATAGGTCTAACTGCTTTGCACATGTTTTGAACTGTTCTACATCAACGTCATTAACTTTGGAAAGACCTCCTTCTTTTGTAAAATTTGCAATTTCATTATTCAATTTACATTGTATTTGCATTATAAGTAGCGAATAACTAAGAATATATTGACATGAAAGACAGACATAGGCTGAAAGGCAAAGACAGGCTCTAGTGTAAAAAGGCAGAAAAGGATGATTTAATGGCATCTGAGATTATAAGTGGCATTTTGTTATACATATTTTCAAGAGAAGCTGAATTTTGGTTCTCTACACAAACTTATAACTGAAGGGATTCAGATAAATAATTCTATATGGAGGGCCTCTGGAATAAACAAGATTATATCTTAGGATCTGACTAAAATGGCCTCAATGTTCCCCACAGCTTGATTAAACTTTACACAAGCTGCTGCTTAAATCTAGGCCCTGACCTCCCTTTTCTTAGAGCATTCCCTTTAGAAAACTAGTAATTGTAAATCCTTTCTCTGACTCTTTGAGATGTAAATCTTTTTTGAAAGTGCTTTGCCAGTTTTAAAACACAAAACTGTCTTTCTCAAAAGACCTGGAAGCCAACTCTTTGAAATGTAAACATCAATGAAGACAGAGCCCCTGTCTTCCGGCTTCTGTGGGATAGCAGGAGCCTACATTTGAAGGATGCTTTGCTCCAAGGTGTAAAACTACCTCCTAAGAGGCAGTTTGCTTTTGGTGGGGGTGCAAAGCCAGTTAGGAAATACTGATGGCCTAAAACCCAGGTCTTTATGATCTAATTCTAGCTTTATAAAAATTTTTCAGCTTGGCCAGGTGTGGTGGCTCATGCCTATGATCCCAGCACTTTGGGAGGTTACAGCAGAAGGGTCGCTTGAGGCCAGTAGTTCAAGACCAGCCTAGACAACCTAGGGAGACCTTATCTTAAACACACACACACACACATACACACACACACACACATACACAGCCAAAAAAACAAAACAAAACAAAACAAAAAAACGAGAAGAAGAACAAAAACATCTTTTTTGGGGCAGGAGTTGCAGTACAGCTCACTTTGACTTTTGGCTTCCCTCCTCTCTTACATTAAACTCCTGGCCTGTTTAACTTTGTTTGGCAGATTGTTTTGGTTTTTTGCTTTGACAGATCCAAATAAAATAATTAAATCAGTCAGGACTGAGAGATCTAGATGCATGTTGACTCTTAGGGAGTTCATGGGATCGTCACCAAATCTATTCTTGCATCACCTGAATCTTCCCAGGTTGAAGATGAGAGCAGACACTGAAGGTCATATTCTTGCTGCTGGCTTGTATTTGCTGCCAAGTCCCCCAGGGCATGTTCTTTTTCCTTCTGTGAATCAGGTCGGATTTCATATACCATTTTGTGTTATTTATTTTGGAATTTTTCTCTTAAAATAGCTCCTCTGTAAAGAAAGCATATTGTTCATATCATTGTGATTATGATTTCAGCAAAGGAGATAAAACTCTATAATAAAATAAATGTCCTTCCTAGAAAAATATTTGAGTTGAATAAAACTTTAGAATACTGCCAGGAATATTGTAACTTTCGTTTGCCTCAAAATGCTATTCTGATCCTTCATCTTTCATTATTAATCCATTCAACAACCATTTATTAAACCCTTACATTTGTGCCAGAACCTTCTAGACATACTGATTTAAAACATGTATTCTCAAGTTGCAAAATCGCCCTCCAGATCACCCTGGGTCATTGGATCAACGATACAATAATGTGTATTGTTGATTATCAGGTCAACAATGATCCAATACACATTATTGGGTCAAAATTGTTGACCTAATTCACATTATATGTGTTTTTCACTCAAAAAGTCTGGAAGGCTCAGAAAAGAATATGGAGGAAATGCAAATTTTTTCCTCTGTCATACCCATGCATATTGGTTGTTCTGGATTAGATAATTAAATAGACTTAGTGCAAAAAATAAATCATTTTATTTTCATATTTCACTATTTAGGTTATTGGTATATTTGTAACTTTTTACTTTTAACTACTGCTTTAAGCGTTTTTCATTGATGACACTAAGCATGTAAGAAATGATCTTAATGGTTATTTTGACTATAGATATCAGTGTCTTTCTCATTATGTGCTTTGTATAAGAAAGGACATAAATATCAAGCAAGAAATAACAAAAGCATTGCATTCAGAAACAAGAACATACAAGTTAATGAAAAGAAGGTAAAACATAATTTGTTCAACCATTAAAAACATAGGAAAGGGGCCAGGCATGATGGCTTTTGCCTGTAATCTCAGCACTTTGGGAGGCTGAGAGGTGAAGATCATTTGAGGCTAAGAATTCAAAATCAGCCTGGGTAACATATTGAGACCCCCCATCTCTATAACAAAACTTAAAATTAGCCTAGTGTGGTGCCATGTGCCTGCAGTCTTATCTGCTGGAGAGGCTGAACTTGGAAGATGGGTTGAGCCCACAAATTTGAGGATGCAGTGAGCTATGATTGCCCCACTGCACTCCAGCCAGGGTAACAGAACAAGAGCCTGTCTGTAAAAAAAATATATATATATATAAAATATGTGTGTATATGTATATAAATAATATGTGTATACTATATATGTGTGTGTACATGTATACATATATACATATGTGTATACTATATGTGTGTGTATGTATGTATGTGTGTATATATGTGTATATGTACATATACATATATGTATACATATATATGGACTTTTAAACTTTTTTAGCAGCTCTATGGCTTTCAGTGCTATTTGGATATTTACTTTGAATGAAGCAAGATTATTTGAGAACTGTTTATATTTCATGATGTCAACTTCCATGATAGTTTTTCTATTATAGGAGATTCTCAGTTCATTACCCGACCATGATGACAAGTGAACACTACGAATTATTTTCACTAAATCAAGTAATCTACCTTCACAAAGTACAGTTCATTAATGTTTCCTCTTCAGCATATTGTTTTAAGATAGACCTAAGTCATTTTCAGTTCTTTAACATAATAAAATACTCAATAGAATACATTAAAAGAGGATTCAGAACTTGTATTCTTTCATTTTAAAATGTCTCCTGGAAACACAATTTACTTTATTTTGGTGTTTATTCATGGACCAACGTCCCCTAATTATGATAGCTGTATCTTGAATACTGTTAATGCAACCACTTCAATTTGAGTGGTAGATATCTTCTATTTATTCTTCTAGATCCACTCTCCACATTTTTTACCATAGTATTTGGCAGGCTGCTGACTTCTGTCAGTGACATTAATTGACTTCTTGTCCTTGATCTTCTTCTTCCATTTGGCCAGTGGCAAACCCTGGGAGGAGAGCGGAAGGAAGAAAGTGATGATGTATTATCTTTTTTTTTTTTTCTATAATGCTAACTTCATTTTGCTAGTCACTTAGGAATTTTTTTTTTACAGCTGAATTGCTGAGTAAGACTCTACATTTTCCCTTTCCCACAAGTTCTGTTGAGTTTTTTTTTTTTAAATCAGATTATACCAGCCCTATGTTTATGTTAGAAAAGACGACCTAAGGTAGGAGTTAGAAAACCGTTTCTTTTTAATAATATAAAGCAGATGCTGTCATTCTCTTTTGAAAAAATTATTTTACTAGTTTAACTTCACTCTCTGAATGAAGCCCTAACTCTTTTAATTGCCAGGAGGCCCTTCATAAATTGACAGCGCCTGTTTCTCTGACCCCATTTCTGCGGACCTCCCCTGCCCTCACTCCACTCTAAGTACATCAGCTTTCTCGCTGCTTCTCAAAAAAGATGAGCTTTTCCTTGCCTCCTGACCTTTGCAACTGATTGCCTTACCTGCTGATGTTTGTACGCTTTCTTCCACCCTCTCCACTCCCCATTGAAATGTCCAACTCAAAGCAGCTCTGACCACTTTCAAGAACTCCTAGTATCTCTCTAACCCCTTATTTTGTTTTACTTTGCTATAATGGACACTTACCTTTTGCGAACTTTATTTGCTCATTTGTTTAATGCCTATCTTCAACAAAATATCAGTTGTGAGGGAAAGGACTGTCTGGCTTGCTTTCAATCACATTTTCAAACCAAGAAACACTCCAGGCTTGTAGTAACTGCTCCATAAGTATGTGTGGAATGAAATATAATGGAAAGCAGATGCCTTCATAGGTTGACTGAGGCAGTGTCTGTGCTGCCATTTCATTGCCCTGTGGCAGGCATCATTTTCCCATCACTGCATACTTGATTTGATTTACTCTTCTGACTATTAATTCTAGTTACTATTATCAATAGATGTTGGCATAGATGATAAACTTCCTTTCCACTCTTTCTACATTTAAAACCATTCTGGATTTTTTAAAATTAGAATTAAATGCATCCAGTTATATAAGATATTCCCAACTTTTATATATCATGTTAGTAAACATGTTTTAAAATTATTTTAATGTTACATTTGATAAGCTGTCAAGAGGCAGTGTTGAACAACTTTATACTGTTCTCTTTTCTATTAATTATCCTTCATTTTCTACAAGATTTAAATAAAATATATAATATTAAATTAGCATTTACTATGTTACAGACACTCTTATGAGTGTTTTACAGGAATTAGTTCATTTAAGTTTCATAACACTCCATGAAGTCAGTACTCTCATTTCCAAGATATGGGAATTAAGGCACATGTAATTTGTCTGACAAATGCCTGGGTCCAGAACCTGGCAGGGACTGTGGAGCTGAGAGCCTTCTCTCAAAATGAGAACAGCTTGTTTCTACATCTTAGCTCATGAGCTCACGGTCAGTGCTCAGTGAATGTTATTTTTCTTTATAATAATAAAGAAAATAAAGATTGTATTAGTCTGTTTTCACACTGCTGATAAAGACATACTGGAGACTGGGTAATTTATAAAGAAAAAGAAGTTTAATGGGCTCACAGTTCCACGTGGCTGGGGAGGCCTCACAATCATGGCTGAAGGCAAAAGGCACATCTTACATGGTGGCAGACAAGACAGAACAAGAGCCAAGTGAAAGGGGTTTCCCCTTTTAAAACCATCAGATCTCGTAAGACTTATTCACTACCATGAGAACAATATGTGGGATACCACTCCCATGATTCAATTATTTCCCACCTGGTCCCTCCCACAACACATGGGAATTATGGCAGCTAAAAATTCAAGATGAGATTTGGGTGGGGACACAGCCAAATATATCACAGATAACAATGAAAAGTTTATGTCCTCCACAAATTCACACGTTGAAAGCCTAATACCTATTGCTATGGTATTTGGAAACAGGAGCCTATGGTGATTAGGTCCTGAAGTTGGAGCCTTTGTGATGGGATGAGAGCCCTTATAGAAAGAAATTCATAAAAGCTCCTTTATGCTCTCTCTTTCTGCCATTCGAGGAACACCAAGAAGGTAGCCACCTGTAAGCCAGGAAAAGGGCCCTCACTAGGAACCTGACCATGCTGGCACCATGTCGGCACCATGTCTTAGAATTCCAGCTTTCAGAACTGTGAGAAATAAATGTTTGTTTAAGCCAAACATAAATACAATTAAATAAAACTTAAAATTAAGTAAATAAAGATCTTACCTGAGTAGAAAAGTCTACACAACAGTGGAGTTGAAATATGAACCCAGAGGCCACAGATGGGAGCTTTTTATTACTTCATTATGTTTTCCCTCTTTATCATCCCAACTAAACCATTTAAGGAGTATATTTTCTAATACTTTGATGACAATTAGGTGTGCAAGTACAAAACTCTGCTGTGCTGTGCTTGGTTTTCCCATTTATATATTAGTAGAAGGAGAAAAACATTTTGTCATCTTTTTGGAAACTCAAACTTACAGAGGGCTGAATATTTGTTTTATTATCTTTTAATCTGTTGTCTACAAAATCTCAGGGGATGAAATATTATCCTCATTAGATTCACAAGGACTTACTAACTTCAGAAATGTCTTCAGAGATGTGTTTGCAGAATTGTGGCTTTGTGTTTGCATAATAAACCAGCAGCATTTAAATGACATTCCTAAATCTGTTGAAGCTATGATGTGAGCAAAATTAATATCTGAGAGATGTTTATAAGGAATTATTTTTGTTACCAGCCAACTAATTATTGGCATTGAGTAGATTCCAGGGAAGTCTTTTAAAAATCCTTCCAAAATTTTGAGCCAAGTCTGCATTCTTTGCACTGCCATCCAGTAGAACCCTATCACATGGAACAATTCTAATTCCACACACGTTACTCTAGATCTTAGGTATTTTAACCTACAGGAAAAGCCAATAAAACTGTATTGGTTTTCTCAAGAATAAACTGAATAATCTCAAATATGTAAACCAAATTTTTCATGTTTTATTTGTAAAAGCAGGTTATAGAATTGGATGATCTCTAATTTTTCTTAGAGCTTTAAAATTGTGGGATTTATTAGGATATGGCAAATATTTTCATCAAATACAGTATCTTATGGAAACCCAGACATCATAAGAAGTCCTACTTACAAAATCATCTTAAGGCCCTGCCTGATTTTTAGCCCAGTCTTTAATTATTCATGTGTGTTCCATTTATTTATTTATTTTGGGTGAGGAGGTGGGGGTCAAGACCCTGGATTGGGATGAAACTTCAAATGCTACTATTGGTTATGTTTTGCTAAAAATGGATGTTTTCTGAAAACATGAAAAATTTATGATTTTTTGACACAATAAATGGAAAATAGGGATATTTCAAAAACTAAGGGAAAAAATAGCAAAAAATATATACAAGTTTTACCCCCAAGAGTTATGATCTCTGTCACTTGTGCTTGGTGAACTGATCCCTATACTTTTTTTTTTATACAAAATATAAAAACACATTATCTTCTTTTATTATTTTTCTACCTTTTATTTTAGAGTCAGGGGATACATATGCAGGTTTGCTACGAAGGTATATTGCATGGTGCTGAGGTTTGAAGCACAAATATATTCGTCGTCTAGATAGTGACCATAGTACCCAACAGTTAGTTTTTCAACTCTTGCCTCCTCCTTCTCTCCCTCCTCTGCTGGTCTCTAGTGTCTGTTGTTGCCATCTTTGTGTCCATTTGTACCCAATGTTTAGCTCCCACTTATAAGTGAAGATACGCAGTATTTGGTTTTCTGTTCCTGCATTAATTTGCTTACGATAATGGCTTCCAGCTACATCCATGTTGCTACAAAGGACATGGTTTCTTTCTTATGGCTATATAGTATTTTAATGGTGTATATAAACCATATTTCCTTCATTCAACCCACCTTTGATAGGCACGTGGGTTGATTCCATGTCTTTGCTATGGTGAATAGTGCTGTAATGAACATATGAGTGCATGTGTCTTTTTGGCAGAATGATTTATTTTCTTTTGGGAATATACCCAGTGATAAGGTTTGGCTGTGTCCCCACCTAAAATCTCATCTTGAATTGTAATCCAAATTATAATCCCCACGTGTTAGGGGAGGGACTTCATGGGAGGTGATTAGATCATGGTTCCCCCATGCTGTTCTCATCGTAGTGAGTTCTCATGACATCTGATGGTTTTATAAAGGCCTTTCCCCCCTCTTCAACCTGCATTTCTCTCTCCTGCCACCATGTGAAGGATGTGTTTGCTTCCCCTTCTGCCATGATTGTGAGTTTCCTGAGGCCTCCCCAGCCATGCAGAACTGTAAGTCAATTAAACCTCTTTCCTAAGTTACCCAGTATTGGGCAGTTCTTTATAGCAGTGTGAGAACAGACTAATATACTCAGTAATGGGATTGCTGAGCTGAATGGTAGGTCAACTCCTAGTGCTGTACAAAAATAAGTAGCATTTCTGTACACAAATAATGTTCAGGCTGAGAACCAAATCAAGAATGCGATACCTTTTACAATAGCTACAAAAAGAAGAAAATATCTAGGAATACAACTAAGCAAAGAGCTGAAGAATCTCCACAAGGAGAACCATAAAACACTGCTGAAAGAAATCAGAGTTGATGCAAATAAATGGAAAAATATTCCATGTTCATGGATTGAATCAATATTGTTAAAATGACCACACTTCCCAAAGCAATTTACAGATTCAAACCTATTCTGATCAAACTACAAATATCACTTTTTGCAGAATAAGTTATGTACTTTTTAACTATTTGGTGTATTACATAGGTACCGTAAGTGTAAATTTGTTTTATATAGTTGTTTATATAGTTCCAAATAACTAATGGACTTGAATTATTTTAGCCATGGATATGCATTTGTACATTGTATTTTTCAAAATTTTTATTTATTTCAAAACTGAAATACAGCATATTATTCTTACAATGTTATTTCACAATATTCCCTATAAAGGTGTTTCCAATAATTTCAGAGATAACTTTTAAAATTATATTTAAGTTCCTGGCACATACTTCTGATAATTGCATTGCCTTTCTCTTTTCTTTAGTTGTTAGTAGTAATTCTCAAAAAATACGTTTTTTTCTATGTGTTCAAATTTGCAGTTATTGAGGTTTTCAAGGGAAGATTTATACGTGTGTGCACATGCATATTTAAAAGAAAACAGTTTTTATTTTCGTTGGAATAGTCTCATAAGAACCAAATAAACTTTAGCTTAGAAATTTAGGACAACGAAGAGAAAACTTTGCGAGAACTCAGCAAATTTAAGTGTTTCTGTCTCTGCTCCATTCCTTTCAACTGCATAAGTATATACAGCCAATACACACACATTATCATTTGTGAAATGCCATCTTGTTAGGTTATAATAAATGTACTAAAGAGTTAAGAACATCAGGACAGAATGTTTAAAAATAATGGCTCTAGACAATTGATCAAAACACCATTTTAGTATAAAAAATTAGTTTCTCCAATTTCTCCAAAATCATCTTATAGATTGTTTAGAATAATTTCAAGCTTTTTTTAACATCAAAGAGAATGTTAATGTAAGTTGTTCCACTTTCTGCTAATATATAAAATAATCATATTATGTTTGAAGTGTCATTTATTAGGTTTTTTGGAAGAAGCCATAGTTTATGACCTATCTTGGTTACTATTGATGTTCAATGAATTTTAAGCATGTAAATAGGGCATTTTCAATAGAAAAGTTCATCTGATTTCTAACTATTATTTTACCGGTAACAAACTCCGTAATATAATTGTCCCTGGGTATATGCAGGGGATGGGTTCCAGGACCGTCCGCCTATACCAAAACCCAAATATTCAAGACCTGCAGTTAGCTCTGTGAAATCCAGGTATATGAAAAGTTGGTGCTCCTGATATGTGGGTTTTGGATCCAGAAAATACTGTATTTTTGATCCCCACGTTTGGTTGAAAAAAATTTGCATATAAGTGGACCTGCACAGTTCAAATTTGTGTGTGAGGTTCAACTGTGCTTCTTTTCTTGCGTATTATTTATTTGCAGGTATATTGCAGCTAAAATTGGAGGAAGAATTAATTTGACAGGTAGTAATGGAATAGTGGAAAAAGTGGTCCCTATTTTGGCTGTTAATACTATACAAGCGCCTTCTCTTCTTGGGCATCTCGAAACCTCCCAGTACCATCTTAAGAACTGAGTGAGATGTTTCCTACTCAGTATGTATTGAGTATCAGCTATGGGTTAGATGCTGTTCTAAGCATGGAGAGTACAATGTTCCTTGTGGTAGACGAGGTCCCATACATATGGGATTTACATTCAGATGATGAATAGGACATTGCCCTACAGGATGGGGCTGGAGGGCCCACTGGAGCATAAGTAGAGTGCAACGGAAGACTTCGAGGAGAAAGCCCATGTCTAACTGGGGCCAAAATGCTGATGAGCAGGAATTAGTCAAGCAAAATTAGTCAAGGAAGGGAGGGGAAGTAGAGAGTAAATTACTTTGTAAATGATAGGCTGCTACTCAAAATAAAAAGTACAATAATTATTATCATTCTAAAAACTTGTAGACAAAATTATAATTTGCTTTTCTAGCTCCCTTAAAAATTTTTACAGCTCTCAATGTCATATATGCCTTTAAAGGTAAGTCTCTACAAGCCTAATCACTGCATTTGATAAGTTCAAGAGTTTATAATCAATGGTGGTCTAATGAAATTTTTTAAATGCATATTTATCTCCCAGACCCCCAAACTAAAAATTTCATGGAAAAATATGTTTACATGTTAGATGAGTTATGTTAACTACTTATGGTTAGCCAACTAGTTGTGTGGTTTCTTGGAAAAATATTTTCAGAGGACATAGAAACAATGTAAATAAAATGAAATTATAATTTGCTTCCGAAATGTTAAGTTACTCTTAACATCTTTGGATGTTTACATTGTTGATTCCAATAAAATAAAAAACCTGCAGCTTACATCAAATAAATCTTATATTTTTTGCATAAGAAAACTTTTAAAAAATGAATTATTAACAAGTTAGTGGCAAGAAACGAGAATACCAGGGATCCAGTAGTCTAATGTAAATAATATTATAGGGGAATGTCACATGGGTAATTAACTTTGAGGCATTTCCTGGGATTTAAACAGTGTTAGGAAATTTGGCAAAACAAGCTCTTATATAGCTGATGTAAAAATGCACACACGTTGGCATTGTTTGAATTCTGCCACTTCCTCTAGTTTGTCCTTAAAAAAGCAAGAGCAATACATGATAATTGTAGTTAATATAAATGGATATCTTTAATTATTTAAGATTTTAATCTTACAGAGAAAATTTCAGCAATTATTTTTATTGTCTTCAGAACTTCTTTTTGCAAGGAAAGCAATTAGTTGGACATGGATTGAAACGAGCCAATAAGAAAACTTAAGTGATTCTATTTGTCATGTTTTCAATTACCATATTGTCTTGGAGTGTGCTCTGCCAGTATTTTAACAACTGACTTATCACTTGAAGTCAAAGATTCTTTTCAGCATGAATTGTAAACTAAGCATTTCAATAATATGTGAGTGTATTTTGCACAGGATAGAACTTGTCGTGTTTCATTATGCTCTTTAACTCTGAATATATGTAAGTCGGTGTGTGTGTGTGTGTGTGTGTGTGTGTGTGTGTGTGTGCTTTCCCTTTACATTTTTAAGATTTCAAGAATAGATTAATCCTAGTACAAATTACTCTAAAACAATTCCTTGTAAAGTTAACCCAATTGTTTCTCTGGCTGCTTTTATAAAAATTTGAAGATTTATTCACCCCTCAACCCTGCAATCAAAACTGATTTTAAAAGAGCATCTGAAGCCTAGAGCTGGAGGAATGTTTTTTCATGTGTTTTATTTTGGTAATTACTTTCTTAATTTGTCAGGATTTTTCTGACTCTAAGGTTTTCCCTTATGCTATCAATTTTTTGTTCAGTTTTCTTAAAAAAAAAAAAAAGAAATATCTTTATACCAAGATAGCACCAATCTCACTTTCAAAGCTGCCAAAATTTGCCCTCCTACATTCTTTTATTGTTTTTAATGTTTAATTCTAAAACAGACAAAGAAAAAAATTGCAGCACTATAATTCTTTTTGGTAGATATCTCCAATGATTCACATTTGTGCCCTGGTATATTCAATAAGACTACTAATCTTTGCCTCACAGATTCATGGAAAGAATAACATGGGAGGCTATTGGGACTGCCTGGACTATACGTTTTTTTCTGTTTCTTAATCTAATATTCTACCAATCTCTCTTTAAAAATGTTAATTGATGATCACATCTTTTTCTTTTTAGGCATTTCAAATTTTGTAACATTAGTATTCTGTATGCTTAGTGTGCCAAGTAGGAATCTGCTTAAAATCATCAGGAAATTTTCATACCAACGTGTTCCTCGGTACCAAAATTGTACAATCATCACATGGAATAAGTTTATCTAGTATACCCTCCTATGTCATGAGTGAATTCTCTTTATGCATGAACACGAAATGGATTTTTCTGTATTTGCTTGACTAACACAAGTGTTATAAACTCATCATTTTCAAGCAACTCTTCTTGCTGGAAAACTTTTGCTAAATTCCTGTAATTTGCCAGTGAGTGACGTCTGCCCTGCCGCTCAGTGGATCATAGGAAATAGACCTAATATTTCTGCCATGTAAAAACCCTTAACTCCTTTACGGTGTGTCTGTATCCCCTCATGCTTCTCTCCATTCCCCAGTCTCCTTATTTACTCTTCTATCCATCAGACTAAGTATTCATAAAAATCTTCATTTTTTTCTATCCCAGATATCTAGATATCTACGTAGTTTTTTTGTTTGTTTGTTTGTTTGTTTGCGACAGTGGAGTTTTGCTCTTGTGGCCCAGGCTGGAGTAAAATGGCGCGATCTTGGCTCACTGCAAACTCCGCCTCCCCAGTTCAGACAATTCTCCTGCCTCAGCCTCCCGAGTAGCTGGGATTACGGGCGCCCACCACCACACCCAACTGATTCTGTTTTACGTTTTGTTTTGTTTTGTTTTGTTTTTTGTATTTTTAATAGAGACAGGGTTTCTCCATGTTGGCCAGGCTGGTCTCCAACTCCTGTAATCCTAGCACTTTGGGAGGCCGAGGCAGCGGATCACCTGATGTCATAAGTACATGGTTTTTATTTATCTCATTTAATTGTAATTATTTTACATTAATATCCTGCAGCCTGACCTTCATTATTAATAAGTATGAGTAAAGCCATTGAATCAGTTTTTCTTTCACATTACCATTTACTTTTCTGTATTTTTTTTCTAAAATTTCTTTCAGTAAGAAATTTTGTTGAAATCCAGGCATACGGTCTATATTCCCCTGTATTTTCTCTAATTGCCTTGTCAAAACAAACAAAAGAATTAAGTTGAGTCTGGCCTTAATAAACTCAGGCTGGCTTCCTGATATGCTTTTTTTCTAAGGTGTTTATGCAAATTTAGCATTTTATTCTAGATGAGATTGTATTCACAGATGTACACTTCACAGGTCATTTCCTTGACCACTCTAGCATTTCTTGTATAACCTACAATTAGTCAAAAAGAATTTATCTAAGTTCTTTTCTTATGTTAGGGTGTCCACTTTTAGTCTTAGAGATATAAACTGACTTAGGGTTGTTCTGTATATGTTTATGTTATCTCTGATAACCTTGATTTTTAGCTCTGACTACCAAGTATTTAAGTCCAAAATTTATTTACTTAGAAAATCTAGCCAGTGAATTAATCTATCATCCATTGACATTAGATCATTAGCCTCAAGGACCAGGTTTTTGCGTTTTTTTCCCTCTTCTTACTCAAACAGAGTTCAAAATCTTTGAAAATTATATAATATTTCTTTAAACAATGTTATTTACAACATGGTATCATTTTATTTAATCTTCATTAAATATACTTTGGTTTTATTTTGGGCAGAACCTGATGATATCTGAACAGTAGAACTCGCGTGGAAATTTTCTCAATTTTATAGCGTTTCTATGTTTTCTCTCCAGAATATTTTATACATATATGGCTAACAAATTAATTTTACCTTGCTTTCTATCACTTGTTAATTAACTTTCATTTACCTTTTATTGATATATTGGTAACAATTGTATTTTACTCTATCATTTCATATGTAAGGTAACTTCCACATCATGTATTTTTCCTTATCAAAAATTTAAATTTAACTATATTCTAATGCTTTCCTTTTTAGTTATCATTAAATTGAAATAATCAAGACCACCATTTCCTAGGACCTTTTTCACTTCTATTCTGCCTACCCATTTTTTTTTCATCTTGATAAGAATTTGGTCCAGATTATATAGTATATACATACACTGAAATATTATTCAGCTTTAAAAAACAAGGAAATCCTGTCACTTGAGACAACATAGATGATCTGGAGGACATTATGTTCAGTAAAATAAACCAGACACAGAAAGACAAACACTATATGATGTTACCTACATGTGGGTTAAAAATAGTAAAACTCACAGAGAGTAGAAGAGTGGTTGCCAGGGGATAAGGGGAAGGGGAAATGGGGATATGATGGTCAAAGGGGGCAACGTCTCAGTTATGCAAGATAAATAAGTCCTGGAGAGCTAGTATCAAGCACAGTGCCTATAGCTAATGATACTACATTGCATATTACAATTTCCTAAGTAGATAGTTCTTAACCACAGAGACACACAGATACACACATGCACACACAGAAAATAATAGAGTGGGAGGAAACGTTGGGAACTGATAGATATGTTTATTGCCTTGATGGTGATGATGGTTTCACCAGCACACTTATCCCTAAACTCATTGCATTGTTTACATTAAATGTGTACAGCTTTTTATATATTAATTATACCTCAATAAAGTGGTTTTTTAAAAAGTTTTAATTAGTTGCTTTTTCTGTTTTTCAAAAAATGTTATAAGTATAGCTTTCTTATATATATTTAGATATTTCTTCCTAGGGTCATTGAATCTAAAATACGTGTAAATCTTCTTTGATACAGAGAAACTCCAGAAATATGGTAGAATACAGCAATAGACTTCAGAACGGAGGCCAAGTGTAAATTTAAACTCTACTGTTTATTAAATTTGTGGTCTTGGGTAAGTCTCCTTAACTCTCAGAAGCAAGTCATTCATCTGTAAACAGTGAGATTCATAGAAGTGTCTTCCCAATACTAAGCTGTATTGTGATACGACTTAAACCTCTATATTAAAAATGAGCTGTAATTTGCTGTAATTTACTATTTTATTCTGCACAGTCTTCTTATTTTAAATAAAATGTACATTTCCATTATTGTTTTCTAGTTGAATCCAAACCACTGAATCTTGATCATATCTAAAATTTTACTTTTACATGTTCTTGTTAAAATTAGAATACCTTGTTCTTCATCACTTATTCCTAGTGTATAGACTATGGAGAACACAGAAAGTTTTCTGAAGCTCCTTCCTATTATATTATCATATAAATTACCAGGCATGTCTGTCTTGATCATACTTTCTTCATCAATCCCCATGTCTTTCTTGGTATCCTGTTTTATAATTTTATCTAGGACTTTTTTCTCACTCCGATTCTAATTTAGATTTGAGTATTATTGATGAGATTGGAAATTCTCCAGGCAGGCATTTTCTTTCTCGTCCTCATTAGGAGCTCTCAGGTGCCCTAGCCAAGCGCCTATCACTTGGGTATATTCATGGTACAGAAAGCCAAATCACATTATGTGCTGCCAGCCAGCAACTAAGCCAGAGATCCAAGCTCCACAGCATCCCTTATCTTCCAAAGTTCCAACTTTCATTGGAAACAAAGATGAAAATGCCACCTGTGTCCCAAGGTCCTTCATATTTAAAAAGTGGGAAAATGTATTAAAGATATGCCCTGATTTTGTCTTCTACCACGACACACTCATAGGCTATCTTCAGATCTCGACAGTATTTTATGTAGAATGTTATTTTATTTCACTCTCTTCAAAGTAGTCAGTTGAAGCTGGTATCGCTGTCCTGACCACAAGTGAGAAAATAAGCAGAGTTGTGAAGTGATTTGCCCAAGGACCCACAGATTTTTAAAAGTAGACCAGATGGAGAATCCAGATCAGGTTTCAGCCTTCATTTCCAGCCAGCTTTTCAACATAGACATGGCACCACTTTTTAAAATTTTCCTGTCAGCTACTGATTATACTGTGTATTTCAACCAGAGATGCCATGTTTTGAAATATTTGTCTATCAAACAAACCACATCTGTTGAGTTACAATTTATTTTCCACTTTTGCTAATCAAGCATGTATAGCTTCTCATCATCATTTTTGATGATCATGAGCTAAAAAACAAGTTATTAAAAATAAGTTAAATAAGCCTAATCAAAAAAATGTATCTTGGTATTTACATCAGTCATTATACAAGTAAATGCAAATTTTCTTTAGGCTTTTAAACATTTTGAAAATGACAATGGCTTTGTTTCCAACATGAGTGAACCAGTTTAACTGTGGTTTACATCAGCCTGTGTAACTATGATCATACATCATTACTTGATATTAACCCTGGAATTAAAAGACAGATTACCCAGCAATCCCATTGCTGGGTATATACCCAAAGGAAAACAAATCATTCTACCAAAAAGACACATGAACTGGTGTGTTTATCACAGCACTATCACAATAGCAAAGATATGGAATCAACCCAGGTGCCCATCAATGGTGGGTTGGATAATGAAAATGTGATATATACATATATATCTCATAGAATACTATGCAGCCACAAAAAATAAACAAAATTATGTTCCTTGCAGCAACATGGATGCAGCTAGAGGCCATTATCCTAAGTGAATTAATGCCGGAACAGAAAACTAAATACCATACACTGTCATTTATACGTGAGAGCTAAGCATTGGGTACACTTCAACATAAAGAAGGGAATAATAGCTAGACACTGTGGACTACTAAGTGGAGGAGACAGGAATGGGTTCAAGCCTAAAAAACTACTTATTGGGTACTGTGATCACTATCTGGGTGATAGGATCATTTGTACCCCCAACTTCAGTGTCACACAATATACCCATGTAACACATCTGCACGTATACCCCCGAATGTAAAAGTTGAAATTATGAAAATTAAATAAAAATAAAAGACAAATTTGCACAATGTTTTACCCAGTATGTTAGCTGAAAATATGTAATATTTTAGGTGAAAAAAGTCAGAAGTTATGCAAAAGAAAAATTACACAGAAATTCAGGCATACATGAAATATCAGCTCTGTGTATTTTTTTGGCAGTCCCAAGTACCTGAATGAATATGAACAGTTTTTGTTCTTATTTTCTGGTGAATGATTTTTTACAATAATATGACATTATGAAGGATCTTCTAACATGAACATAACAACAGCAAAAATGGGCAAATGTCTCAAGGTTGTTAATGACAAATACGTGGTGGTAATCAATCAGTGTCAGCTCCCACTGTCACCAGCTGGCATAGCAGGCCTCGTCAACACAGCACTCTAAGAAACTACAATTTACCTATGACGTTGGCACAAGAAATGGTATCCTTTTTTTATTCTTGTTATAACTTTTCTATTTCTGACAATGTTTGTGATATCATTTTACATGAACCTCATACACATTCTACTACTCATTGGCACCTCTTCCCACCTATTAATGTTTTGGCCAACATAAAATTACTGGTTATCTATTGCTGTATCATGAACCACTGAAAAACTTAGTAGCTTTAAACAACAGCAGCAATATTTATTTTACTCATGAATTTATAACTTGGGTAGAGTTGGTGGCAGCAGTTCATTTGTGCTTCGTGTGCCATCAGCTGAAATGGCTCAGCTTAGATTGAAGGAACTTCTTCCAAGATGGCCCACTCAATGGCTGGCAAGTTGATGCTGTTATCAGCTGAGAGCTCATCTGGGGCCTTACTTTCTCCTCATGTGGGCATCTCCATAGGTTACCGAGACTTTGACAGCACAGTGCCTGATCCCAAGTATGAATTTTCCATGACACAGGAAGTGAATGCAGCCAATCTTTTAGGTCCGGAGCCAAGAAACTGGTAACCTGTCACATTCCAATCATTCCATTGGTTGAAGCAGCCACAAAGCCAGCTCAGTTTTAAGAGGCAGAGACAGACTTTTCCTCTCAATGAGAAGAGAGCCATAGACTTTGTAGCCATCTTAATTTATTATGATAATGTTATTTTTATCTCAAGTCAAGAGATAAGAGACAAGGAAGTATAATCGGTTATGGTGACTGCCTATCTAGTCTTCAAATATTTAGCCAACATGCATCAAATTTCTTGCCCTACAGGAAGCCAAGAATTATATCTTAGCTGGGCGTGGTGGCACATGCCTGTAATCCCAGCTACTTGGGAGGCTGATGCATGAGAATCACTTGAACCTGGGAGGCAGAGGTTGCAGTGAACTGAGACTGCACCACTGCAGTCCAGTCTGGGTGACAGAGTGAGACACTATCTCAAAGAAAAAAATTATACTATATCAGTTCTTTAATGATTTATTTTTTATATTCAAATGATTCAATGTTACTCAATAAGTGAATGTTTGCAAAATTATTCCAGATAGGTATAAACTTCTGATCATAATCTTCTTGAGGACTCCAACTTGATATTTAAATCTCTATATGCAGAAACAACTCATGTTTTTGTAAACATATATAAATTCATAGGAAAAGCCATGATAAATAATAGTGACAGTAATTGGTAGGAAAAAATATATATTTTTGTAAAGATGGTTTATACATATGGACTTTTGTGGTCTGATATGCATACAGTTAACAAATGCATTTATTTTATATCTCTTGCATTGTTATCTATTTCTGTGTCAGAAGAAAGAGAAGGCATTTTGCTCCTTTTGTTCTTTCTACCTAAAACCAGTATATAATGAGCTATTTCATTTTTTCCTAGTCACGATCAAAACATAATTTCAGTTTAATTTTGAGTTTTAAATTTTATACCTTTGACAGATTCCTTCTGAAAAGAATTTATCATGCTGAAGAGAGTTATAAAATGCAGTGATTAAATATATATAGGTAAATAGATATTTTAAGATAAATCTATCTTATATATCTCTATATAGAGATCATTTATTACATATATACATATATGTATATATACGTATGTGAGTGTGTGTATGTATATATGTGTGTATATGTATATATACATACATATATATATATATATGGAGAGAGAGAGAGAGAAATATTTTGTTTTTCCCTCAGGAGGGAAATGCATTTTCTCTCCTGGAGCAGAAGCATGTACAGGTTAAGGAAAAGACATTCTAAGTGGGTAGAATAGATGACTGACTATTCATCTGTTCTAGCTTCTGGTCCTGCAAGAAGTTTGGTGAATGATAGCTGAATATTTGAAGACTGGATAGAAACCTACCATAATCAGTCATACTGCCTGTCTCTTTAGGATGGCCTTCAAGGAATCCAGCCATTTTTCCTACCCACTGATGTTGCCACCTTCAGCAATTATATGTGTGTCTATGGGTTGAGGAATAATCCACTAAGCGCACATCAGTTAACAAATGGGTGACTTTAGAGGAAGAAGTTTCAATAGAAGAAGTAGGAAGATGTCAAAGATGACATCCTGCCTCTTGTGGAAGATGGGTACAAACCGAGCTATGTAAAAACCTAGGAGAGTAATATTCTGGCTATCCTTTAAGACTATGTTCTTGAAATATTTGTTAATTAGTTATTTAGAGAAGACAGTGGATACTGCCTATAGAAACTGTGAAAGGACCACTGGTTGCTCACCGCAGAGGTGTCGAGCCACCTGTTGTCCTTCACTTATAACACACCGGCCATTTCCTGGCCATTTCCTACCATACACCAAGCAACTTTTGGACAATTTCTTCCAAATACTTATACTGTTTACTGGAAAGGGCATAAAGGAAACAATATATTCTCTGTCTCCTGTTTCCAATGACATAGTAATGCCTTAGAAATATTTCAGTGTTTTAGGAAATTGTTTCTTAACCCAGGTTAGTATACAGAATAAGGGCCAAATTCCTTTATATGAGAAACAATACCCTTCGAAATCTGTGGCTTATATTTCCAAATTAATCTTTTGCTTCTCTTCATCTGGCACTCTTTGCTTCAGCGTTTTTAAAACTCTGTGTGTTTTTTGTTGTTGTTTTGTTTTTCTTGTTTTTGTTTTGTTTTGGTTTTGGTTTTCTCTTGTTGTTTTAACTAGTTGTTTTCTTATGCTTCAATCTTTTGTACATGAGTTCCTAAGCTTGAAATGCTGCTGCCCCTGTAGTTCGCCATTAAAAACAATTCATTTTAAAGTGATAACTTTAAACAATTTCCTTGACCTGTGTATCTCTTTTGTTGGGCGCTTTTGCCTTTTGGTCTGCATTTTTTTATTAACTTGTACATACCTCTGTAAGAACAGATAGTGTAAAATGTTCTTTAATATTTAATTTACTTTTCTAATTCTTTGAAGAAAACTGGTGTTTCATGTAGGTTAACTTCACTTTCCCATCAGCTACCATACAATCGATATCCAATAAATATGAATGAACAGTGTTTGCTGATGGCCGACCTTGACTGAAGAATATTTAATAATTGAGTGGTTGAGAATTCTGAAAAACTTTTTGAAAACACTATGGAAGTTGTCAGCCTCAATGCTGGCCTTCATAAGCAAGTACTCTTTGCTTAGGTTACTACATTCTCCCAACCATTTGAAACTGCTGTAAGATAATTATTTAGCATTTATATTATGCATGGGATCCCATCTACAGGGACAGTTTTTCCTTCGTGTACTGCAGTATTTCTTATCCTATAATGAAAGAAAAAATTATTCTAAACCTGTACGTTTATCTTAAGATTAATGTGTCTTTATCTTATCTAGGTGTTTTAATCCCCTTCCAGCCTTCCTTCCCTGCCTTCCTCCATCCCTCCCTTCCTTCCTTCCTTCCTTTTCCTTCCTTCCTTTTTTCTTTCCTTCCTGATTCTTCCTTCCTTCCCCTTCCTTCTTTTCTTCCTTCCCTCCCTCCCTCCTTCCTTCCTCCGTCCTTCCCTCCCTCCCTTCGTTTCTCTCTCTTTCTCTCTTTCTTTTTTCCTATTTCCTTGCATCGCAAAGCCTTCCAAATAAAACTAATTTTAATCATGAAATTCACACAGGATATACAGTTACAAATAATGGATTAGGATGTAATAGCTATATGTGTGTAAGTACAATAAAATCTCATAATCAAATTATGTGTATCTGTAGTTGTAAAAACATAACATTGAAACACTATATAAATTAATTTAGAGCCATTTTTGATATTTTTGTTAGTATGTAATAATTGTTCATATTTATGGGGTACATCTATGGGATATAATCACGTGGAAATACATAAAAGTATTGCTAGCTTACTGACGGCTCTTAGACAATTACATGGCACCATGGACACATAACTTCTCTGAAAAAGGAGTTTCTCTTCTGAAATGTGAGACGCAATGGGAGACCCTCAAATGGTCACATCTCCAAAGTTAACTCATTATGTCATTGTCTCAAAGTACCTGAATAAAGCTATTTTGAGCATCAGTCCCCGACGGCATAAATTCTCATTTTCACATGAGTGGTTGCAACTATTCATATGTAGTAAGATTTACTAAAGTATTTTTCTGTGGAGGATTATTATAAAATATTGCATTTTCTCAACTACTGGCAATCTAAGTACACCATACTTAAGAAGTCAAGTAAGAGTTTTGGATAATCGTTTTGCTTCCTCCAGAAACTTTATTTTTCTTTTAAATTTAAGGTGATTTATTGGGATATACTATTATCTAAAATGTCAGATGCAGACAAATTTAAATCTGAGAAACAAAATAAGCTTCAGAGTGGTGGGATAGGATGCAGAATCACATGAATCCAGAATGATTGATTTAAATACCCAGCATAACCTCATCTTAGTTTTGCTATAAATACAACAATTAAAAAAGGCTCATTTATTATCACCCCCAACCCATTCCAAACTTGCATACACCCTTTTAGGCAATGCCTGATTCCTGGTCTTGCAGGAAAGACTTCCTCTTCAACTCTTTTACTTGGGTGATGCCTACTTATCCTTATTGTCTCCACTAGGCAGTCTCCCTAATTCCCCAACCACGTGTACATTTTTTTTTTCTGTTCCCCGTAGTATCTTGTGAATATCTACCTCTACATTTAACAGTTTGCATTATAATAACTATTTTTTAAATGTTTCTCAGTCACTATACTCTGAACTGTTGAGAGCTATACTGTATGTCTTTATAAATAGAATCAATACAATTTTGTTGGCTGATCAACAAACCAGGCAATATCAAATATTATGTTGGTGCAAAAGCAATTGCAAATTTGCCATTATTTTTAATGGCAAAACCCACAATTACTTTTGCACCGACCTAATAGAATAGAAACTAAGCCCAAGCAAAGTACAATAAGAAAATATAAGCTTTTGCTTAAATAATTCTGATAATTAGTTTAATTTATTTTCTTCTGTTACAGTATAATTTTACTTTAGTAAGTAATTTTACTTTAATAAAAATATAACTAGTAAAATTACAATGTTTAGGCAAATATAAAATATTTTAATCATGATTTATTTAACTTATTAATTAATTAGGGAAATTTTAAGATAACCAAACTGGGCTAAATTGCAATTAAGGATTTAGATAAAGAGTATTTAATATATAATGTAAGGGCAATATTTTGAAATTTCATACAAAACTGAATGATGTCTGACAGAGAAACCATATTTCTCTGCATATTGCCCTGGACAGAAATTAGTTTCATATTGAACACAAGTAACCTCATTTTATGAGGGCATCTCTAACTAGACAAAAGTCAAAACGTCACTCTTACTCTCTGCCCCACAGAGGTGTAACATAATCTAGAAATTGGAAAATCAAGCCCATCATTACACTGAGATACTACTCAGTGTCTATTTTACCTATTTTCAACTTTTACGTAACTTGTCTGACATTTAAATTGAGGTTCTCGAATTCAAATGCCAACACACATCAGAAGGCAGTTGAGGTGCAACAATAAGGTAGGCCGTGTTTGAACTTGGAGCCCAGCATATTCTGGTGCTTTAGGAAAATCCTGATATCAGAATTCTAGTGTAAAGACTTGTGATTTTAAGATTTGGTCAGTAATTTAAAATATTTTAAGACTCTAGGCCAAACAAAGCTCTTTATGGTTTGTGGAGGCCGAAAGCCACCAGCTCGAGACCTACGTTGTAGAATCCAACAGGCAATCCAGCTTCCCTACAGAAACTGGATTTTATACACTGATTTCTTGCTCAGTACACAGATTTTTTTTTTTCTTGGCCTTTAGGAAACACTTCTGCTGTGGAAACCTTTTGAGAGCTAAACTTTTCCCTTACAAATTTGTCTCTGCCCTTTCTTAGTACACATCAGTGATGATATTTTTCTCTAGAGCAGTATCTTAAAAAGTCAATAGCCTACCACCCACTCTGCAGAATCAATTGACCATAGTTAAATTTTTAAGTTAGCCTCATTTTTTTCAAGACTATCAGAGGTATATTTGTCTAAGTTTAATGTGTTTTTTTTTTAAATAATTTTGTGTTTCCTTAGGAATTAGATAAGAAAAATTGTTGGAGCATGCCTCATTTATCCCCCCAGAATTTTAATTAAGGAATGTTTATATATATATATTTAATATCTAAAAACAATTCAGTGAATGCCGTTTACAAATGGTTTGTGATATATACATTTCACTAGCATTCCAGAAATGTGTTAAAGCTTCTCTTAACTAATGATTCCTAAAATAATCATAGAATAATATACATGGACATCATAGTACTCTTTTGAAAAGATAATGGAAAAATTGATATGCAAAGTTAACTACAAACAGTATATAACTTATTGTCAATTCTGCAATTATCTTCTGGATTTTAATATATAAATACACAATAATTTCTGAAGTTTTAGAAATTTACAAATTAAAAAATAGAGATCACCTGCTGTGACAGAATTGGCCAGGAAGGTAAAATTTTAAAAATAGTTTTATTGTTTTCAATTGGTTTCTTAGCACAGAAATATGGAGCAAAGACATCACTCAGGAAGGATCTAAGCTATATATGTATTGATTAGGATTCTCAAAATATAGAATTTTCTGAACATTTGCTTTCCCTAGTTAAATGAGAGTTTCAACCACTTTATTTTAAATTAGTTGTGCAACTGGTATTTGAAAAAACAATAATAATAATAAAAAAAAACTCTTCTTACTGCCTAAGGAAATGGCATCTATGGTGTGTGTGTGTATGAATAATCTAATTGAGTGTATAAACTACCATATTATAACTGCAAACTGTATTGAAAAATAAATATCAGCTATAAGACTATGTTAACTTTTGTCTTTGTGGTACCTAATCTCCAAAGATGGCCTCAGTGACAGACTCCTCACAGTCTTCATGTTTTTGTGTGGTTTCTTCCGATACTCAATTTGTGACTTGTTTAACCGATTGAGTACATGCAATGAAAAAAAGACACTTTGACTCTTGCAGGTATAGACCTTAAAAGGGGCCAGCCCTCTCTACTTTTTAACATAATGTCTGATCTGCCACTTTTTTTCTCATTAAAAAAAAAAATTGCTATCTCTACCTTCTTCTTCCCATCACAAACTCCACTGAAAGTGATTTTTGTCAAATTTACCTGTCATCTCCTTGTTTTAAATTCAATGAAACCATTTAAGTGCATAAGTTATTCAACCTTTGTGTGGCACTGGAGACTGTCTTTTATTCCCAGTTTCTTAAAATAGCCTCTTTAGTTTCTTCCAGTTTTTGTCTTTGTCCAGTTCTCACCCTGTTTGTGGATTGCCCTCTTCCAGAGAATGTTGGTATTCTCATAGATCCACTATCTGCTTTCTCTTCTTATTCCACACATTCTCAAGTAATTTTATCTAGGCCCATGGCTTTAATCTCATGTTGCTGACTTCCCAAATTCCATCTCCATTACAATCCGGTTTGCTTAGTTCCAGAATTTCTTACCCAGTTGCCAACAAGACAAGTTTATTGGACGTTTCTTCGGGGTCCTGAAACCACCATACTCAAATCGCATTCATTCCTGTCCTCAGCACATTCCAGGTCAGAGCGTCAAAACCTCCTCTTATTCTAGAAATAGAACATCTAGTTGAATAAGCCAGAAGCCAAGATTCATTCCTGGCTCTTCTCTCTTTCACTTTCCCTGCATTGAACCTGTATTTTGTGCCCTTTGTTTTAAATTTCACTTTAACAATTCAGTTTATTTCTACCTAACAACTTGTAATAAAACAGGTTGGTGTCATGGCAGAGAACGCAGAATAGTCAGTAGTTGAGTTCTGCTCAAACCAACTCTAGATAGATAGGCTCACAGAAGAAGAACCAGGAAATCCAAGGGATAGGACAGTTCCTCAAGTTTTTCTCTGCCTCAGAATTGTCTCAGTAATATGCATTCACCAACATCTGGAGGTCCCAAAGTTAGCTAAGGAGCAGATAATCACAAGGAATCTTTGTCAGAACCATCCTCCAAAACAAGTGCTTAGCAAACTGCTCTATGTGACAGTGCATTATGATAAGAGCAAGTGGCCCTGTTTATGGGAGCTTTTGGATATTAACCAGTATCTAATCCCTTAAAGATAGATGTCCCTATAAGTGATCGTTGAAGACGGAAAGTTAGAAGTAAGCAATAGTTTGAGACTATTTTAAGTTTACCCTCAACGAGCTGGAAATCAGTTATATTTTATTTGGTATTTACTCATTTTTCACCATTATGTAATTCAAGCTATAATTTCAGTACTACTTGTTGTTAACTACTTGCTATAGACAAGTAGATAAGTAAAGGCCTAAACAGTATCTCAAAACTAAAAGAGGAGATTTCCTAAGTATACTGTCAGGAGCGTCCTGGCCATCGGGATATTTTTTAGTGTTGTCCTGTAACATAGTCAATCACCAAATTCTGTCAGTTCTGTCATCACAACATCTCTAGAGTAAATGTAATACATTATTCATTTTTCTGTTTTAGTTTAAGCCTTATTATGATCCAACTCAAATTACTCGAATAATTTTCTAAATAGCCTTCCTGCTTCTAGTCCTGACCATCTGCAAGTCAATTCATTTGAAAGTTTTTCAAGAGGGAAAGCAGTTTACTTAACCATGTCTCCACTCCACAGCTTCACCCCATCCCCAACCGTTCTAAACCTTGCTCTACTCTCTAAGATAAAATCTAAATGTATTTGAATGGCTGATAGGGCCTTATCCAGTCAAGCCCTGGCCTATCTTGCTAGTCCCATCTCCTGCCACTATTTCTATTCCCACTTCATCATCCACTCCTCTCCCACTCCCAGTCCCATACCTCCTGATTCATTCTGCTTAATTCCTGTGTTTCTCCCCAGACTCCAATGAGGCAGTACCTCTGTCAGCTTTCTCTGAACCTCATTAGGAGTCTACAGAGTTACCTATTCATATTGCTATCCGAGCGCAGAATACTTATTGAATTTCATTACACTCCTATGCTCACTTGGCTCTCTCTTCTACCTGCACCGAGTCTCTTGGGAATCCAGACCATCTTATTCATTCACTGCTTAGCATAATTCCTGTCCCTAGTGGACACGTAATAAATATTAGTTTAATATTCAATGAACAAATGAATCCTCTGTCCTCATAATATACTGCTTTATTTTATATTCTAAGACTATGCTTCAGAAAATATAGAAATCAACAATGCTATTCTGATTAAAGTAATAATAATAATAATAATAATAATAATAATAATGTTTCTTTATCTCTGGACCTAAGATGTCAACACTGGTAAAACAAAAGCTGTTTTTTAAGATATTAAACTTAGGCTAAAAAACAGAAAAATCCACTTAATGCAAACAGCAGCTACTTATCAAAATATAAATAAAGGAATATTATGGAGAAAATAATTCTCTAGTGTGCTTAATTTACCCAAACCTTAACAGTTTCTGCTGAGTAAAAGCTATAATGCCCAATGAAGTTTTACATTTCCATAGAAAACAAAAATTCTTTCCAGATGTTTGCTAAGAATAAAATATTTGTATGCATGCATAATTGGTATCAAAAAGCTAGCAAAAGCAATTAAAATAGCTTTCTGTATAATTTCTCAGATATTATGAATACATGGATGAATACACAGGGAAAGAATTAAAGAGCATTACACTTTATCAGTGTTCTAAATAATGGAACATGCAATATATGTCCTAGAAAATGGAATTTGACTTAAACAGCAAAATAAAAGCCAAAGAGGATGAAATAAACAGAATCACTTTCTAAAATTTCATCTCAGTTCTAGATTCTTTATGGAATTTGCAGTAGGAAAAACTTAAATATGCAACGAGTATATTAAAATCCAAAGGAAATATCAGTACTTACTTGGATTGGATATCAAAAACTAAAAGACAAAGTCAGTTGTGTTAGATGGCTGGGGAAATATCAGGACTCTGAAAAAAATTATTTTTGCTAACAATTATATTGTTTATTCTTCTACTTTTACTAATGTGAACTTTGAAGGAGTATATTTGTTGCTCTTTGAGCCCTTTACAGTTTTTCTTGCATATATGCTCCTTTTTTTTTTTTTTTTTTTTTTTTTTGAGACAGTCTCTGGCTCTGTCACCCAGGCTGGAGTGCAGTGGTGCGATCTCGGCTCACTGCAAGCTCTGCCTCCCGGGTTCATGCCATTCTCCTGCCTCAGCCTCCCACATGGCTGGGACTACAGGCGCCCGCCACCTCGCCCGGCTAATTTTTTTTTTTTTTTTTTTTTGTAGTGGAGACGGGGTTTCACCATGTTAGCCAGGATGGTGTCGATCTCCTGAACTCATGATCCACCCGTCTCGGCCTCCCAAAGTGCTGGGATTACAGGCGTGAGCCACCGTGCTCGGCCATATGCTCCATTTTTTACTTTATCTTCCTCAGGAGCAGTGGCTGGCAGTGAGTGTGGGGGAGATTGTGGCTTTCATCATATGCTCTCCTGAACTACTCCTAATTTCTCACTTTTAATTCCTCTTCTGAATCTAAAGAATGCAGTGCTTTTGAAATATACTTTGTTTCTTCATCCATGTTTCAAAGAAGCTATATTACAGTAATGTACATTTCTTCTAGTACTTAAATAACTGGAACTTATATGACACTTGGGACAAAACTGGTTCATACTGAATTTTGCTATAATAAGAAAATAGTTATGGCAAGTTTCCACCACATTGTAATCTTATATGTAGAAACTGTATAAAGGGTATGCAAAAACAGTATGCAGATGAAAATTTTCACAATTCATATGCAGGACAACCACCTGTGGCTTTCATCACTTTCTCTTCATTTAAGCTAACTTTCTTTGCAAACTTCCATTTCCACTAATGCCAGAGACAGTTTAAACGAGCCAGTGAACGTTAATCTAGTCTCTTCTGGTTAACTGGAGCCCTTTCTTGTAAATGTTCCGTCTCATGAGCTGCTCCTCACTTTCTTATCCCCACCAATAAAGTAGCTGAGAGCATGTGGCTGCCATTGCAGCCTCAGGGCAGTGAGGATGAAATCTCTGTTTCCCGAGATGGGCCCTTGATGACATGGTTTTTCCTACGTGTGGTAAGGTCATGAAACACATGCCCAGCAAATCACATGATGTCATTGTCTCCTCTCTAACTACACTGACTCAGTGACTGGTCAGAACTACTCGAGTAGAGCATGCAGACTGCCTCTGGACTACCAGCTGATTTTACTGGTCCTCAAATGACATATCTACCGATATTGGGAGCAAGAGTTGGAACACATTTATATCAACTTCACGTTGGGGCGACATTCAAGGCTGTGATCTATGGGCTTGTACCATTAAACAGGGTATTGTCCAGTTCAGGTAATGCCAGACTCACTTCTGTGGATTGCACACTGGCCATGCACAGTGAGATCAAATATCGGACCTTGAGGGGTTGCATAAAATCCTGTTTTGTCACCACAGATAGTTTGAGAATCATTTTCTTATGAGATATACCCATTTTCACAGCTGTAAACACCATTACTATGCTGAAAACTCTCTAATTTATAACTCTACCCCAGATCTGTCTTCTGAGCTCCCAACTCAGCAAATTGCGTACTCAATAATTTCATTTGCATGTAATAAGCTCCCCAAACTTAATATGTTAAAAACCAAATTTCTGACCCCCACTCCAACAAAATAAAACAAAATGAAACTAAAACCTGATCCTTCTCAGTCTTCCCATCTTAGAAATGACAACTTTGTTATTTATTCATACAAAATTAGTGAATTCATCAAGAAGAGTGTTATCTTTTATTACCACCCTGGTCCAGATCTGACCTCTCTCTATCCTCCTGTTGCAATCTCCTTTAGAACCTTAGGCAAAGGAATCAGCGGATCTCACAGACCTAGAGAGGAGAAAGGTGGTCACCAGAGGCCTGCGGAGAGAGAGGAAAGGATGGGCAAAGAGAAGATATTGATCAAAGGTTACAAAGATTCAGCTAGACTGGGGGAATAGGTTTGGCTGATCTCTTGCCCCGCATGGTGACTGCCATTAGTAATAATGTATATCTCCAAATTGTTAAAAGAATAGATGGTTAACATTTTCACCCCATTAAAAAAGATAAATTGGTGAGGTCATAGAATATGTTAATTTGAGTTTTTCTCTACTATATATGTAAATCAAAACATCACATTGTACACCGTAAATATACATAACTATTATATGTCAATTTAAAATAAAGTTAAATTTCTTTTAAAAGTATAAATTAGATAACGTTAATTCAACATTCACAACCCTTCATTGCTTTCCATGTTACTTATTAAATAGCTCAGGTTCTCAAAATAGCCCACAATATCTTAATGATTTCACCAATAAGCAAGCTTTTCAGCCACCCTGCCTCTAACTTACTCGTCTCCATTCACACTGGCCTCCTGGTTGTTACTCTAGCATAGCAAGCACACCTCTGCTCAGGAACCTTATATTTGCTGTTGCTTCTCCTTGGACCTCTATACACGTCACCTTTTCAGATAGAACATCCCTGAAGACCCTCTATGGAATTGTGGCCCCATACCTGTACTCGGTCCCTGTAATCTCGCCACGAAATGTGGCAGGTTTACATAATACTGTACCCTTAGTGTCTAGAACAATGTCAGGTATTTATTGAGAAGACATTCAAACTTTGTTGAATGAGAGAATTCATCTTTTGTTTGTTTGTTTGTTTGAGACAGAGTCTCGCTCTGTCCCCCAGGCTGGAGCGCAGTGGCGCAATCTCGGCTCACTGCAAGCTCCGCCTCCCGGGTTCACGCCATTCTCCTGCCTCAGCCTCCTGAGTAGCTGGGACTACAGGCGCCCACCACCACGCCTGGCTAATTTTTTGTATTTTTAGTAGAGACGGGGTTTCACCGTGTTAGCCAGGATGGTCTCGATCTCCTGACCTCGTGATCCGCCCACCTCGGCCTCCCAAAGTGCTGGGATTACAGGCATGAGCCACCGCGTCCGGCCGAGAATTCATCTTTTGAGCATGGGGCTCAGCTCTTGTCACTGACTGTAAATCGTATTGTGCTGCTCACAAAGTTCAATGGTTTTCTTAATGTGGAATAATTTTATATATGAGCAGATAGAAGGGAACCAAGAGTAACATCTCAAGCTCACCTACCTTGAAAAGTCCCTTTGTCCTTACACCTTACCACCCCATATTGGATGTGGCAATGAAGTAGAACACCAGCCTAGTGTTTCTCAACCTCAGCACTATGACATTTGGGGACAGATAATTCCGTGTAGTGGGAGATTGTCCTCTGCATTGTTGCTTAGCCGAATCCTTCCCATAGGCCTAACAGGTGCCAGATACTAGTAACAACGCCTACCTCCGCCCCTACTCACATTGTGACAATCAAAATTGTCTCTCGAATTTATCAAAAGTTCCCTGGAATGGGGAGGGGGAAATTGCCTCTGGCCTAGAAGATCTTCGATGCCTCCTTAGCCTTTGAGGGATGTGAGGATTTCATCAGGAGTTTTATAATTTTGCCTCCACCCACCACATCTTTCTGCCTGAGACTCAGAGAACTGGGAATCTGTCCTCTTAGGGGCTCCGGTTTTATCCACATTCTCATTTCCTCACCTTTAATTTCCTTGATATAGAATTCTTTCTACTTTCTCTTCCTATTTGGAAGGATCTTCCCTTTCATCCTCTTACGAGTTGGTTCCAGCAGAAGTTTGGAGTAAAATTCTTTGATCAGAGTTGCCTGAGTCTGGCTCTTGATTTATAAAGAAAGTGTGTAGAATTTAGAAAATATTTTGATCTTCCACAGAGACTAGCTTTCCCCAAGTCTTTTTCATTCAGAGACTCAAAGAAGTCTAATGTGACAGTCAAACAACTTTTCTTTGTAGCTGTCATTTGCCCTCCTTCTAAAGCATGGGACCTCAGTGGGCAATGAGTGATAAGCCAGTGGGTGTTACTGTATTAGCAGAATGAAAACTATAACAATTTTTAACTTAATACAATAAAATTTGGTTTACAAT
The DNA here is from genome assembly GCF_029289425.2 of Pan paniscus. Classification (NCBI taxonomy): domain Eukaryota; kingdom Metazoa; phylum Chordata; class Mammalia; order Primates; family Hominidae; genus Pan; species Pan paniscus. The sequence goes on from NC_073255.2 coordinate 183,503,362, forward strand.
CTTCAAGAACATTATAACCATTATATATAATACATGGTAATTTTCAAGTATCTCAAACACACATAGAATTTCATAGAGAGGTATAAATAATTATGCCAAAACACATGGTATAATGATTTCTTTCCTTTGATTAAGAGGCATTTTTATAGTGATCATCATTATTAAATGAAATAAATATTTGCATGTGGTACAGTATACAATCCTTTCATTACGAAATGTTATTTTAAAAGTATGTATTGGGTCCTGAATCACGATGTTTTAAAATGTTTGATTTTAATGAGTCATTGAATATGTATTAGCTTTTATGAGATGCACATATTTGGAATATGGCTGTATTCGTCAGCATAAGGATGATTTAAATTTTCTTAAAATAGACTATTAGGATGCAGATGTTCTTGCTGACAGGTGCTTCTAAAGCATTAAAAATAAATGTAACCACAGTGCTTTTGACAATGTAATTCTGTTGCCTTCACACCTATTAAGTTGAGCAATTTCCCTTATTTTTCTCAAACATGCATACTAATAAAGTCATCTGTCAGTGTTTACATATATCTAATAATTGGAAAATTACATTTTTTATCCATAATAAGAAAAAAGATAAATATAATTTTGTGGGAAATGCTATGTTAGCTCTCAAATAATATAAGTTTAGCAGGGCCTCAGGGTAACAATGTTTTAAATTAATCTTTTGGTACTATACATCAATTTATATTGAAATCATCAATTTATATTCAAATACCTTTAGTGCTAAGACCATGTTTTATTTTATTTGTAATATCCCCTTTAAACCTCAAGAAAGAGTCCTTATTCTAATCTCATAATTTAGTGATAAAAGGTATATTCACTTTCCCATTTGTGGCATAATTTTCTTAGATGTCAAACGTTATTTTTCTAGACTGTGAAAAGCAAAGGCTTTAGTACTATGTATTTGACCGCGGGAATGAAAATAACATTGTTGAGTATCTGCCCTAAGCCAATTACTGTGCTAATGACTTTTCTTTTAGAATATTGTTGCCTCTTGGCCGGGCGCGATGGCTCACTCCTGTAATCCCAGCACTTTGGGAGGCCGAGGCGGGTGGATCACGAGGTCAGGAGATCGAGACCATCCTGGCTAACACGGTGAAACCCTGTCTCTACTAAAAATACAAAAATTAGCCGGGCGTGGTGGTGGGCGCCTGTAATCCCAGCTACTCGGGAGGCTGAGGCAGGAGAATGGCGTGAACCCGGGAGGCGGAGCTTGCAGTGAGCCGAGATCGCGCCACTGCACTCCAGCCTGGGCGACAGAGCAAGACTCCGTCTCAAAAAAAAAAAAAAAAAAAAAAAAAAAAAAAAAAAAAAAGAATATTGTTGCCTCTTTATTCTCTTAATCATTTATTTTGACCCACTGCAGTAACATTTGATATACTCATATGTTATACGACAAGTAAACATTTCATTTGCTCCCTTCCTTTGTTGATTTCATAATTTCATGTTATATGTAGATGATGTCTTCAGGAAAATTATTGACTCCTTTATTGGTTAATGGAGTTTATCACTTTTCATAAGACAAGTTTAAGTAATGTCTATAGATTCTGGGTTAGATAAATCAGCAAAGTTTCATAGAGAAAGAGGGCCTGAACCTCGAAAGTTAATTATGCTTTAGAAGGCAAAAATGAGCAGCGGGTCTTTTCAGAAGCGCATAGGGAAAATGTAGAATTCCCTAGGTACTAGTAGTTGGCCAGGTTAGCTGACGTGCGTGGTATCTGTAAGAGAGCTGCGAATATGGAAAGAGGATGAGGCTGCAACATTGGTGCCTTCTTCATTCAGAGAAGGCACTGGAATGCCAAGCTAAGGGGTTTGTGATTTTCCTGTAGGTCCTAGAAGGTGAAAAAGTTTGATGAAAATTTTTACACAGAGAAGAGAAAGTGAGTTTGTTATTTCAGGCTGCTATAACAAATGATATTAGACTGGGTGGTTTATAAATGAGAGTAATTTATTTCTCACAGTTCTTCAGGCTGAGAAGTCTAAAACCAGGGTGCCAGCATGGTTGAGTTTTTGGTGGTGGCCCTCTTTCGGCAAGGAGACTGCCAACTTCTTGTTATATCCTCACATGGCACAGAGCTCAAAGAAGCAAGCTTTCTTGGGATTCTAAGGTCTTAATCCCATGTGTGAAGGCTCTACCCCCATGACTTCATCTAATCCCTATTACCTCCCAAAGCCCCTCTCCTAATGGTGTCACATAGATAAGTGGGGTATCAACATATGGATTCTTTCTTTTTTCAATAGGTTTTTGGGGAACAGGTGGTGTTTGGTGACATGAACAAGTTCTTTAGTGGTGATTTCTGAAATTTTGGTGCACCCATCACTTGAGCAGTGTACACTGTACCCAATGTGTAGTCTTTATCCTCACCACCCTCCTACCCTTTCCCATGAGTCCCCAAAGTCCCTTATAACATTCTTATGCCTTTGCATCCTCACAGCTTAGCTCCCACTTATGAGTGAGAACATACGATATTTGGTTTTCCATTCCTGAGTTACTTCACTTAGAATAATGGTCTCCAGTTTCATCCAGGTTGCTATGAAAGCCATTATTTTATTATTTATGGCTTTTTAAAAATAATGTTTATTAAAACATTATTTATGCTTTATAGCTCAGTCGTATTCATATATATATGAATACACACCACATTTTCTTTATCCACTCTTTGACTGGTGGGCATTTGGGCTGGTTCCATTTTTAATTGTGAATGGTGATGCTATAAACATATGTGCAAGTATCTTTTTTGTATAGTGATTTTTTTTTTTTCCTCTGGGTAGGTACCCAGGGCATGATTACTGGATCAAATTGTGGATTCACTTTTAGTTCTTTAAGGAATCTCCACACAGTTTTTCACAGTAGTTGTCCTAGTTTTCCTTCCCAACAGCCGTGTAAAAGTGTTCCCTTTTCAACACATCCACGCCAACATCTATTATTTTTAAAAAAATTTTTTTTATTATGGCCATTCTTGCAGGACTAAGAGGGTATCACATTGTGGTTTTGATTTACATTTCCCTGGTCATTAGTGATGTTGAGTATTTTTTCATATGTTTGTTGGCCATTTGTAGATCTTCCTTTGAGAATTGTATATTCATGTCCTTAGCTCACTTTTTGATGGGATTGTTTTTTTTGTCTAGCTGATTTGTTTCAGTTCCTTGTAGATTCTGGATATTAGTTCTTTGTCTGATTTATAGATTATAAAGATTTTCTCCCACTCTGTGGGTTGTCTCTTCACTCTGCTGATTATTTCTTTTGCTGTGCAGAAGCTCTTTAGTTTAATTAGGTTCCATCTATTTATCTTTGTTTTTTTTTTATGCATTTTCTTTTGGGTTCTTGGTCATGAAGTCTTTGCCTACACCAAGGTCTAGAAGGGTTTTCCCAATGTTATCTTCTAGAATTTTTATAGTTTCAAGACTTATATTTAGGTTTTTGATCCATCTTGAGTTAATTTTTGTATAAGGTGAGAGATGAGGATCCAGTTTTATTCTTCCACATGTGGCTTGTCAATTATCCCAGCACCGTTGGTTAAATAGGGTATACTTTCCCCACTTTTTATTTTTGTTTCCTTTGTCAAAGATCAGTTGACTATAAGTATTTGGCTCTATTTATGGGTTCTCTATTCTGGGTCTACATGACTGTTTTTATACCAGTACCATGCTGTTTTGGTGACTATGGCCTTATAGTATAGGTTGAAGTAGGGTAATGTAATGCCTCCAGATTTGTTATTTTCACTTAGTCTTGCTTTGGCTGTGCAGATTCTTTTCTGATGCCATATAAATTTTAGAACTTTTTTCTTCTAGTTTTGTGAGGAATAATGGTGGTATTTTGATGGAAATTGCATTGAATTTGTAACTTGCTTTTGGCAGTATAGTCATTTTCACAATATTGATTCTACCCATGCATGAGCATGAAATGTGTTTCCATTTGTTTGTGTCATCTATGATTTCTTTCAGCAGTGTTTTGTAATTTTCCTTGTAGAAGTCTTTCACCTCCTTGATTAAGTATATTCTAAGTTTTTTTGTTCGTTTGTTTATTTGTTTTTACAGCTATCGTAAAAGAAGTTGAGTTCTTGATTTGATTCTCAGTTTCATCACTGTGTGTGTATAGAGCTACTGATTTTTGTACATTAATTTTGTATCCTGAAACTTTGCTGTATTCATTTACCAGTTCTAGGAGCTTTATGTATGAGTCTTTAGGGTTTTCTAGGTATAGAATTATATCATCAGCAAAAACAGTTTGATTTCCTCTCTACTGATTTAGATACACTTTATTTCTTTCTCTTGTCTGCTTGCTCTGGCTAGGACTTCCAGTACTATGTTGAATAGAAGTGGTGAAAGTGGGCATCCTTGCCTTGTTCCAGTTCTCAGGGCAAGTATTTTCAGCTTTTATCCATTCAGTATAATGTTGGCTGTGGGTTTGTTATAGATAGCTTTTATTACCTTAAGATATGTCCTTCTATGCCGATTTTGCTGAGGATTTTAATCATAAAAGGATGCTGGATTTTGTCAAATGTTTTTTTCTGCATCTATTGAGATGATCATGTGATTTTCATTTTAAATTCTGTTTATGTGGCATATCACATTTATTGACTTGTCGATGTTAAACCATCCCTGCATCCTTGTTATGAGACCCACTTGATCATGGTGGATTATCTTTTTGATATGCTGTTGGACTCGGTTAGCTAGTATTTTATTGATAATTTTTTGCATTTGTTCATTAGAGATATTGGTCTATAGTTTTCTATTTTGTTATGTCCTTTCTTGGTTTTGGTATTAGAGTGATACTGGATTCAAGGAATGATTTAGAGAGGATTCCCTCTTTCTCTATCTCTAAAAATATTGTCAATAAGGTTGGTACCAATTATTCTTTAAATGTCTGATAGAATTCAACTGTTAATCTGTCTGGTCCTGGTCTTTTGTTGTTGTTGATGATAACTTTTTAGTTACCATTTCAATCTTGCTACTTGTTATTGGTCTGTTCAGAGTTTCTATTTCTTACTAGTTTAATCTAGGAGGGTTGTATATTTCCAGGAATTTATCCATCTCCTCTAGGTTTTCTAGTTTATGCACGTAAAGGTTTTCAGAGTAGCCTTGAATGATCTTTTGTATTTCTGTGGTAGCAGTTGTAATATCTCCTGTTTTATTTCTAACTGAGCTTATTTGGATCTTTTCTTTTTTTGGTTAATCTCACTAATAGTCTAGAAATTTTATTTATCTTTTCAAAGAACCAGCTTTTTATTTCATTTATCTTTTGTATTTTCTGTTTGTTTTGATTTCATTTAGTTCTGCTCTGATCTGGATTATTTCTTTTCTTCTGCTGAGTTTGGGTTTGGTTTGTTCTTGTTTCTCTAGCCTCCTTGAGGTGTGACCTTAGATAGTCTATTTGTGTCTTTCAGGCTTTTTGATGTAGGCATATAATGCTATGAATTTTCCTCTTGTCACTGCCTTTGCTGTATCTCAGAGGTTTTGATAAGTTGTGTCACTATTATCATTCAGTTCAATGAAATTTCTAATTTCCTTCTGGATTTCATTGTTGACCCAATGATCATTGAGGATCAGGTTATTTAATTTCCAGGTACTTGCATGGTTTTGAGGGTTTCTTTTGGAGTTGATTTCAAATTTTATTCCACTGTGGTCTGAGAGAGTACTTGATATAACTTTGATTTTCTTAAATTTGATTTGTGGCTTGTCATATGATCTATCTTGGAGAATGTTCCATGAGCTGATAAATAGAATGTATATTCTGCAGTTGTTGGTTAGAATGTTCTGTAAATATCTGTTAAGTCCATTTGTCCCAGGTTAATTTAAGTCTGTTGTTTCTTTGTTGACTTTCTGTCTTGATAACCTGTCCAGTGCTGTCAGTGGAGTATTGAGGTCCCCCACTATTATTGTGTTGCTGTCAGTCTCATTTGTTAGGTCCAGTAAGTAATTGTTTTATAAATATGGAAGCTCCAGTGTTAGGTGCATGTATACTTAGGATTATGATATTTTCCTGTTGCACTAGTGCTTTTATCATGATATAATGTCCTTCTTTGTCTTTTGATATGGTTTGGCTGTGCCCCCACCCAAATCTCATCTTGAATTGTAGCTCCCACAATTCCCACATGTTGTGGAAGGGACCCGATTGGAGGTAATTGAACCATGGGGTGGGTCTTTCCTGTGCTATACTCATGATGTTAAGTCTCACAAGATGTGACGGTTTTATAAAAGGGAGTTTTCCTGTACAATTTCTCTCTTTGCCTGCTGCCATCCATGTAAGACATGACTTTGCACCTCCTTGCTTTCCACCATGATTGTGAGGCCTCTCCAGCCATGTGTAACTGTTAGTCAATTAAACCTCTTTTCTTTCCACATTACCCAGTCTTGGGTATGTCTCTATCAGCAGTGTAAAAATGAACTAATACATCTTTTTTAATTGCTGTTGCTTTAAAGTTTGTTTTCTCTGACAGAATAATAGATAACCCAGCTCTCTTTTGGTGTTCATTTGCATGAAATACCTTTTTCCACCCCTTTACCTTAAGTGTATGTAAGTCCATATGTGTCAGGTGAGTCTCTTGAAGACAGCAGCTACTTGGTTGGTGAATTATTCATTATTCCATTCTGTATCTTTTAAGTGGAGCATTTAGGCCATTAACATTCAATATTAGTATTGAGAGGTGAGGTATTGTTTTATTCGTCATGTTATTTGTTTCCTGAATACCTTGTTTTATTTTCATTATGCTGTTGTTTTATAGGTCCTGTGAGATTTATGCTCTAAGGAGATTCTATTTTGGTGTGTTTCGAGGATTTTTTTCAAGATTTAGAGCTCCTTTTAGCAGTTCTTATAGTGCTGGCTTGGTAGTAGTGAATTCTCTCAAAATTTGTTTGTCTGAAAAAGATTATCTTTCTTTCATTTATGAAGCTTAGTTTCACTAGATACACAATTCTTGCCTGACAATGTTTGGTTTAAGGAGGCTAAAGATAGGACTCCAATCCCTTCTAGCTTGTAGAGTTTCTGCTGAGAGATCTGCTGTTAATCTGATAGGTTTTCCTTTATAGGTTACCTCATGCTTTTGCCTCACAACTTATAAGATTATTTCCTTTATCTTGAATTTAGATAACCTGATGACAATGTGCCTAGGCAATGATCCTTTTGCAATGAATTTCACAGGTGTTTTTTGAGCTTCTTGTATTTGGATGTCTAGATCCCTAGCAAGGTCAGGGAAGTTTTCCTCAGTTATTCCCTCAAATATGTTTTTCAAACTTTTAGATTTCTCTTCTTCCTCAGAAACACCAATTATTCTTAGGTTTGGTCATTTACCATAATTGCAAACTTATTGGAGGTTTGCTTCTTTTTTAAAAATTCATTTTTCTATGTCTTTGTCAGATTGGGTTAATTCAAAAGCCTTGTCTTTGACCTCTGAGGTTCTTTCTTCTACTTGTTTGATTCCATTGCTGAGACTTTCCAGTGCATTTTGCAGTTCTCTAAGTGTGTCCTTCATTTCCAGAAGTTGTGATTATATTTTATTTTTTGCTACATACTTCACTGGAGAGTTTTCCATTAATATCCTGTATCATTTTTTTGACTTCTTTATGTTGGATTTCACCTTTCTTTGGTGTCTTCTTGTTTAGCTTAATAGTTGACCTTCTGAATGGTTTTTCTGGCAATTCAGAGATTTTTTTCTTGGTTTGGATTCATTGCTGGTGACTAATGTGATGTTTGAGGGTGTTAAAGAAACTTGTTTTTGCCATATTACCAGAATTGTTTTCTGGTTCCTTCTCATTTGGGTAGACTATGTCAGAGGGAAGATCTGGGACTCAAGGGCTGCTGTTCAGATTATTTTGTCCCATGGGGGTCCTCCCTTGATGTGGTACTCTCCTCTTCCCCTTAGGGATGGGGCTTCCTGAGAGCCAAACTGCAGTGGTTGTTATTTCTCTTCTGGATCTAGCCAACCAGTAGAGCTACTGGGCTCCAGGCTGGTACTGGAGAGTATCTGCAAACAGTCCTGTGATGTGATCCATCTTTGGGTCTTTCAGCCATGGATACCAGCACCTGCTCCAGTAGAGGTAGCAGGGGAGTGAAGTGGACTCTGTTAGGGTCCTTGGTTGTATTTTTGTTACATGCTCTGGTTTTGCTTTTGCTCGCCTCCAGCCGGGAGGTGGCACGTTCAAGAGCACATCAGCTAAGGCAGTATAAGGAGGATCAGGCAGTGGGCGGGGCATAGAGCTCCCAAGAGATTACATCCTTTGTCTTCAGAGTTCCTTGACTGTCCCATGGAGCCTGTAGCAGCAGTCTACCTCTTTCAAAGGGTCTGTGGATTCTTTTGGCTTTCCTGGTATGTTCCTGCAGTAGTTCTTGGAGCACAAGTTTACAATGTGGGTCTCCACATGCTGCTCTGTCCATCTAAGTGGGAGCTGCAAGTTGGTCCTTCCTCCTATCTGCCAATTTTCCTCCATTCTCAACATATGGATTCTGAGGAGAGGACAAACATTTAATACATAATAATAAGATTTAATAAAATCATGATTTTATAAGCAGATAGAAAAGCCTGACATGGGGAAATATTACTAAGAGAGTACATCTCAAATGTTACCATAAAAATGTGAAATACTGACCAGGCGTGGTGGCTTACGCCTGTAAGCCCAGCACTTTGGGAGGCCGAGGCAAGCAGATCACCTGAGGTCAGGAGTTCAAGACCAGCCTGGGCAAGGTGGTGAAACTCCATCTCTACTAAAAATACAAAAATTAGTCGATCATGGTGGCAGGTGCCTGTAATCTCAGCTATTCAGGAGGTTGAGGCAGGAGAATCACTTGAAACTGGGATGCGGAGGTTGCAGTGAGCTGAGATTCCACGCCATTGCACTCCAGCCTGGAAGCCAAAAACGAAACTCCATTAAAAAAAAAAAGTCAAATACTGAAGGTGATAAATAGGTTAATTACCTTGATCTAATCATGCCATATTGTATTGAAAAATAATAACATCACTTTGTGTCCCATAAACATACACAACAATAATTTGTCAATATATAATTAAAAAGAAAAAGTGATTTCTAGAAGATGTTTGGAAGGAAATCAGATGGTAAATCATATTTGCTATGTCTTTAATAACTTCACACTGTAGCCGTTTCATGTTTTAAAAATTGTAATAAAAAGTATAATTCTATACTTAAATTTTTTCATTGAATGTTGAACTGTCCACTATGAGGATTGTGGATTTTACTTAATCTTTCGCTTTGGAAATGCCTTTGCAGACCAAATTTTGTTTAAGTGCATGAGTTGTGAGTAAGCCTGAAAATAGTTTCCTTTTTTCTAATTTTGCATAAAAGTGACGTATATGCTAGCTGCTGCAGCTCAGAGCAAAGAAAACAGATAATAGATACAGGAACCAGTAAAACAATGCTTTCAGAGAATAGCGCTGTAAAGAAAATAAATTAAGATAATAAATGGTAGGGCATATTTTAGGGCAATGTTATGTAATTAGTAAAAAATGGACATTCCACTGAAGCTCAAAGGGCTACATGTTGTATGATTCCATGAATATATCTTCTAGAAAAGGAAAAATTATAAGAACACAAAACAGATCATTGGTTTCCTGGGGCATGCAGCAGCAGAAGAGGTGGACTACCACAAGGCACAGTGAGGTTTTATGGGAGATTAGACTGTTCTATGTCTTGATTGTGGTGGTAATTATATTATGTGTTTCTCAAAACTTGCAGAATTGCAACATAAAAAGGGTACATTTTTACTATAAATTAATTAGGAATAAAAACTAATGAAAAGGAAAAACAATGTCCTGAGAACAGGATATATGACTTGAGATGTGAATGATGAATCCCAGGCAGATGGATCTGCGAGTGAAACCTAAGCCAGAACGTCCTTCGTTTGTTTGAGAAACAGGAAGGCAAGAGTCGTGTATTAGTTCTCATGCGGCTAACAAAGATGTACCCAAGACTGGGTAATTTATTTTAAAATAGAGGTTTAATCGACTCACAGTTCTGCATAGCTGGGGAGGCCTCATAATCATGGTGGAAGGCAAAGGAGGAGCAGAGTCACGTTTTACATGACATGAGAGCTTGTGCAGGGGAATTCCCATTTATTAAATAATCACTACCATGAGAACAGTATTGGGGAAATCACCTCACGATTCAATTATCTCCACCTGGCCCCACCTTTGACATGTGGGGATTATTGCAATTCAAGATGAGATTTGGGGTGGGAACACAGCCAAACCATTTCAGGTGGCCTGAGTCTCCTAAGGAAAGCAAGGGTGGGAAGTAATAAGATCAGGTAGCAAATGGAAACTGAACACGAAGACATAGTACCATGCCTGAAATAAGCTTCTGTGAATTTTCTGCTAATGTAGAAGGTCATTCTAGGTCCTAGACAGCCTTGAATCTAGAGGAAGAAAGAGATGACAGAAGCTAGATAAATGGAGTAAAGAAAAACATCCGTTGAATATAAATCCTTCCTTCCATGGATGCCACTGCCATCCATAATAGAAAATTTCATCTCATTGTACCCTTTCAGAATGATAGATATCACATCACACCCACCCAGTAATAATGCCAGTAGTCTGTTTATATGACATGCACAATCATTTTAAAATCATACACACACATATATATATAAAACAATTATCTGTTTAAACTTAAAGATAATATTGAGATATATTAAATGTACATTTCTGTCCTGTAATTCCTTCATATGTTATATGCTATGGGCAAAGAAAACTTAATAAAGGAAAAAAAAAAAACGCCACTTTCAGCCTTTTCAATTTTCTCTTAGGACAAAATTGATTTTGCTTTTATTGACATTGTATAGATTGTGTCAAATTTGCATAGTAATTCTAAGCCTTTCCAGTTAATTGACTTTTATATACAGTACAAAAAAGTCCCCCATGTCCTGAACGTAGTGGTGAGGCAAGTCATTTGAGTGAACACCTGCACTCCTGTATCAATATATATGGTTGTTTTGGGAGGTTAATCAATCAATATTTTAAAATAAAAAGGTAAAAAAGAAAACATAATGATAAATATCCTAAAGACCTATGAATTAGGTGAGAATTGAAGAGAGGCAGTATGGAATTGTGGTGTATAGTGAGAATTCTAAAGTTAGAAAAACTGGATTCAACTTTCATATGCCACATATTACCTCTGTGATTGTAAAAATGTTACTTAATTCCTCTGATTCTAATTTCTCATTTGTAAATTGGAAGTAGTAATAAAACTATAGGGTTTCTTTTTGAAAATAAAATGAGATGCAGCATTTAACACATTGCCTGGAACATGTTAACTGTTAGTTTCTATTACTTAGAGCAGCACATTGAGATAACTCATTAAAATATGTCTAATAATTTTTACTTTACGGGAAATGGGTGAAAAAAAGACGAGGATGTAAAAGGTTTTATTTCTTAAGTGTATTACTAGAGTAAAGACCACAGGAATGCATGCTTGACAACATAAGGGAAAAATGTTTCCAATCACACTTTAAGACAGCATAGCTGCTGTAGAAGGGTCTAGAAAAGTCATGTAGACAAGGTCATGCAGAAAATTCCAGCCTTGACTCTTTTGGCTGGGTGATCTGGGGCAAGTTGCTTAATCTTTTAAAGCTCAGTTTCCTCTCTGTGTTTTAGGAATAATAAAAGTACTTTCCTTAAAGGGCGGTTGTTGAGAATTAAAAGAGAGGATGTTTAGCATAGTGTCTGGTACACTGTCAAGGTTTAGGAAATACAGGGATAAGCAGAACATGCTGGTATGCATGAAGGTAACATTTACTTAACACATGTTCATTGAGTGTTTACTATGTATGGGGCACTGTGATGAAGTTTGTAAGAAACATCAAGATGCACAAGGCATCATCTCTGCTATTATACAGCATTCACTACTTTAGAAATCGATCTTCCTAACAGAAGAGATTGGGTTTCGTTCTCTGTATTCTCATTGCTTGGCACAGTCGCTAGCATATAATATGTGCTTAGCAATATTTTTAAATTGAGTAACTGTAATGATAAATACACACACCTCCTTTCTAATGAAAACAGAGTTTGAGGAAAGAAAAATTGAATTCCCTTCAAGGGAGAAAGAGATCTCACTCTTCAGTGGCTGTTTTACCTGCTTCCAACAGTATTATTGTTTGGCTGCTTTTATTTGTTGTCCGCTACTCCTGGTGGATTTTGCTCCTGTTATTATCGCATTCGTCATTATAATTACTTCTGACCCAACCACAAATAGGTCCTCTAATTTGATCAAGATCTCTCTCGATCTTTATGCACCAAGCTCATTTATTTAGTATATTGGCTTTCAAAGTGTAGTGCCTGGATAAACAGCATCAGTATCACCTGGGACTTGTTAGAATTGAATATTCCTGGGACCTATCCCAGACTTACTGAGTCAGAAACTCAGGAGGTGGGTCACAGAATCTGTATTTTAATGAGCCCTCCCAGCAATCCTGATGCACTCAAACATTTAAGAACTGCTTTCATAGCTTCCCCCAACTGTTGTCTCTCTCTTAAATTATATGTTTTTTTTCTTCTGCCGCGGTTCTTGGAATAAATTATAGAACTTGAGCTGAATGAATTCTTGTAACTAAACTGAACAATGACATCCCTGCCATGTTCTGTCCCAATAGTGGGTTCCACAGAGTGCCAGGCTGACACTCAGGCCTTGTCAGCTTTCTTGTCTCTAGATCCATTTCTGACCTTTCCAAGTTATCACCTATAAAATTAGATTTTTCTAAAATTTTTATCTTTCTTTAAGAAAGTTGATCCTGGTGTCTAGAGGTCTAATTCTGCACCACAGATCAGTTTCACTGTCTGGTGACTTAAAGAGACTTAATGCTGTTGGACTCTGTTATGTTATTCCATTCACTGAGGTAGGCATGGAATCCCTACAGCCTCCCTCTCTGATTCACAAATCACAAAGTATTTAGCAATATATGGTAGATTTATAATGTTCATAACAGTTAGTCAATGTGAGACATTCAGCAGCCAGAGTTCACTTTCCTTAGGAGGTCAGCAGAGGAGACTTCTTGGAGATGTCATCACACTTGCCTTGAAAGACCTTTGAGGACCAGCCACTATTACTAAAGAAAAAAGTATAAGGTGATAAATAGAGTAATAGTGAGATAAATATATCACTCTATTCTCAGGAGAGTGGGAAGTCAGATGATCTTACCTAACTCTTTGGCCTGACACTATTTTTTGAAAAAAAATTCTAATCTTATTTGTAGTTCTCATTTAAAGATCTGAAGAGTTTTTTGTTTGTTCATTTGTTTTTGTTTTTTATATTTGTGCTTAAGCTATTTCAAAGCTCATCAATGCAAATTATTTTATAAATCTTTTGATTCATAGAAGTTTCAGCCCATAACACTGAAGGAAAATATTGGCATGTCAAGAATTGTGATTCCATACAGGAATAGAATGTCATGCAAAAAAAATTTAAAATGTATGTTTTCTGATTAATATGCCATATTCTTATTTTCCTGAACCTTTAAAAAGCATAAGAATTGCTATGGATCAGCCTCACATGCCACTCTTTGGATGGTTGTAAGTTCTTTTAAAATTTGTCTGTTTTACACAGAGAATATAATAATACATGCACCCATATTGAGTTCTCTTACATTTTTTTTCTGAAAATAATGAGTACATCTACTGTTGAAGCAAATGCAAAGATTAATCACTTGTAATTTTCCCATCATATATATAAATCGCACCTTTATTTCTGGCTTTCAGAGAAAGTAAGTTTCAAAATGAGTTTCAATAAATACATATTATCAAAGTTAAACATGAGAATGAATTTACTTTCATTAAAAATCAATGTTGGACATTATTAGGAAGAGCAAGGTGACAAAAATGTAGTGGAAATCAATGTTGGACATTATTAAGAAGAGCAAGGTGACAAAAATGTAGTGGAAACATCCAAATAGTCAAATGATCTATTGTTATGAATTTACCTACGTTAAATTGATCATTTGTTAATTATGTTGTTATGTTAATTATATTATGTTAATTATGTTGTTAATTTGATCATTAGTGAGGTAGGAAGATCCAGTAGTTAAAGAAGGCGGGGATGCTAACTGTCCTTGCTATGTAGTATGTCACAAGGAAAACTGGTCTCAGAGCAAATAACATTAAAAGCAGGCATAACAAGTGTCATACCACTCTCTAAGCTCTATTAAATTCCAGATCCTGTTCTTTTTGATGCTCTGACAACACCTTGAATGTTTACTTGAGATATAACTCATAATATTGTAGCAGCAACATTCAGCTAACCTTTTGGTCAAAATCAGGGCACGTACAAAATCTCCAAATAAGCCTCCGAACACATTGACAATTCAATTCTCAAGGTTAAGGTGACAATCCAGAGGGCTATAAGTTATTGAGTTCTCTGGGTCCCTCTACTTCATTCTTTTGTGCAGGAGCAATTGTATGACACTTCTATCTTGTCCAAACCGGAAGACCAGCCATTTCACTATTCAATTTGAAAGTATGCTTATGTTATTTATCAAGCCTCTAGCCGTGATTGGAGATAATAATACTCAAATGCTTATAGTAGCTGACGGTGGTACATGGCCTTTGGATTACAATTCTTTAGTTGCTAGCTAACCAATCTTTCAGAATATTTTATTATTAAATAACTAACCATGAATTCTTATATTTCTGATTAGTACGTTTCAAATTGTATATTAAAACCAATCTGCTGTGTACATTTGTGTGTGTGTGTGTGATTCATTGACAATATAACAAAATTTTTAACTTTCTTGAAAAGGATACTCTTCTCCTCTAACAGTATTCTTCTTTAGTCTGTTTTTAGCTGTCACTACTTTGTGTAGAAAAATTTCCTCTGATATGTGTTTATAATTCCAACTGAGTTTATGTCTGAATTTGAACTTTTTAAACTTTTCCATGAATTAGACTGTGAGTTTCCTAGGTAGTAAGCTTTTGAGCACTTATCATGATGCCTGACAAATTACAGATCCTCAATAAATAGTTGTGGAATGAATGAATGAATTCTTGAAAGGGTCTCCTTCCACAATTTTAGTACTCAGTCTATTACCCAGCCTTGTGATCTCTGAAATATTTTGTAGCTTTTGAATTTTATCTAACAAAACCATTTTTAAAACAATCAAAACATTTAAGTGACTTTTGTTACAGTAGGAATGATATCAAGTCTATGAATTAAATTTCACCTAAATATAAATATTACAAAGTTGTAAGGGAGCTCTTCTAGAACAAGACCAAACAAAAAAGTGGTTTATCTGTATAGAATCCAAAACTATGGAAATCACTTTTCTTGTTCAAAGATAAATACATTATCAAAAAATGTGATACATTTTAGAGCTTCTATTGCTCAATGGATATGGGAATAAAATAAGAAAACACAAATAACTTCGATTCAGCCTTTAACCCCGAAGCCACATGTTTCCACTAACAAGAAGAAATCCTTGAGAGAAACTTTCAGCAAAAAGAATGTTGACAGAAGAGTTTTGGGTTAGTCCTGGGTCTTTGCTTAATGAGATAAAGAAGCAATCTTGGCAGAACACTTACTGTAAAATTCCAACAGTCTTTCTCTTTTCATGTCATCAAAACTTTAATTTTCTAAATCTGTTTACTGGGAAGGGCAAAGAGTTCTCCTGTAAGACTTAGATGTGTATTTTAAGTTCCAAGAACTGGTGAGTTATAACCTTGAAACTGGGAAAGCTTTCACATTTCTTAAAATGTATTGTAGAAAACTGTTTTTCAGTCTCTTAAAGTTGACAACTGTATTTGCTGAAAGAGGTTGGTTTTGCTTACCAACATGTGGCAATTTATCATTGACCATGACCCAGTGATCTAGCTATGATTAAGTAAATCTGATTTAAAAAGTCTGCAGTTTCTCCAGAATTAGAAATATATATAATGATATTTCCCTTGAAAAACTTATTTTGTAAGTAAAAGCAGTATCTAATAGATTAACTTTAAAACATAATGTAAAATCTTTTTGTGTAAATACAATATATAATTTGTATAAAGATATACAATATTACTCCTGGAATAATAGCATGCATGCACTGCCTTTTTTCGTTAAGGTAACACATTTCTATGACATTTTTAAGAAGAAATTGTTTTAAAATATCTACTGCTAAAAACATCATTACTTTTCTTGGTGCTAACCCTGATCACCAGTCTCTGGAAGAAATCACTTTCACTTTAAATGTGTGTGTGTGTTTGTGTGTGTGTATGTATACATGTATATGTCTTGGGCACTTTCTTCAGAGAATTTCACAGGTGTAAATGGAATAATCAGGACATATCTATATCTCTTTATATATTTCTAGAGAGAGAGTGTGTGTGTATATATATGTATACATAGTTATAGTGTATATATATAGAGAGAAAGTTATATAAACTGTGTGTGTATATATATATAAATATATATATGTATATACATATAATTTTCCTTATAAAATATCCCTCCTGTAGTCCTCCATCCTCCTGTTTCTACCTGCATTCTTCACTGCCTGGGCTGGCTACTCCTGGTATTTCTCTTTGTCATTGCCCTGATTATGAGAGGCTAAACAAAAGTCATAGATACTTTGTAAAACAATGACCAGTGTAAAAATAAAAAGTAAATAAGTGTCCAAAATTTCTAATGGGTGAATAATATTCAACTGTATTGTTTTACCATAAATTTTATAATAAAATCCCTGTCATTAGCATTTAAGTTCCTCTTTACTTACTAACATTTCTCTAAACAGTCTTGCATAAAATTGATTTGTGTAATTTTCTAAGCACTGTGGATATGGATATGTTTCCATGGCAAAATTTCAATGTTGGTCATTCTGGGTGATGTGTTCATAGGCTATTTTATTTTAATGATAAAATTTGTTCAACTCGGGACTTGCAGCCAAGATGGCCAAACAGGAACAGCTCCGGTCTACAGCTCCCAGCGTGAACGACACAGAAGACGGGTGATTTCTGCATTTCCATCTGAGGTACCGGGTTCATCTCACTAGGGAGTGCCAGACAGTGGGTGCAGGACAGTGGGTGCAGCGCACCGTGCATGAGCCGAAGCAGGGCGAGGCATTGCCTCACTCAGGAAGTGCAAGGGGTCAGGGAGTTCCCTTTCCTAGTCAAAGAAAGGGGTGACAGAAGGCACCTGGAAAATCAGGTCACTCCCACCCTAATACTGTGCTTTTCCGACAGGCTTAAAAAGCGGCGCACCAGGAGATTATATCCCGCACATGGCTCGGAGGGTCCTACACCCACGGAGTCTCGCTGGTTGCTAGCACAGCAGTCTGAGATCAAACTGCAAGGTGGCAGCGAGGCTGGGGGAGGGGCGCCTGTCATTGCCCAGGCTTGCTTAGGTAAACAAAGCAGCCAGGAAGCTGGAACTGGGTGGAGCCCACCACAGCTCAAGGAGGCCTGCCTGCCTCTGTAGGCTCCACCTCTGGGGGCAGGGCACAGACAAACAAAAAGACAGCAGTAACCTCTGCAGACTTAAATGTCCCTGTCTGACAGCTTTGAAGAGAGCAGTGGCTCTCCCAGCACGCAGCTGGAGATCTGAGAATGGGCAGACTGCCTCCTCAAGTGGGTCGCTGACCCCTGACCTCCGAGCAGCCTAACTGGGAGGCACCCCCCAGTAGGGGCAGACTGACACCTCACACGGCCGGGTACTCCTCTGAGACAAAACTTCCAGAGGAACAATCAGACAGCAGCATTCGCGGTTCATGAAAATCCGCTTTTCTGCAGCCACCACTACTGATACCCAGGCAAACAGGGTCTGGAGCGGACCTCTAGCAAACTCCAACAGACCTGCAGCTGAGGGTCCTGTCTGTTAGAAGGAAAACTAACAAACAGAAAGGACATCCACACCAAAAACCCATCTGTACATCACCATCATCAAAGACCAAAAGTAGATAAAACCACAAAGACGGGGAAAAAACAGAGCAGAAAAAGTGGAAACTCTGAAAAGCAGAGCACCTATCCTCCTCCAAAGGAACGCAGTTCCTCACCAGCAACGGAACAAAGCTGGATGGAGAATGACTTTGACGAGTTGAGCTTCAGATGATCAAACTACTCCAAGCTACAGGACGAAATTCAAACCAAAGGCAAAGAAGTTAAAAACTTTGAAAAAAATTTAGACAAATGTATAACTAGAATAACCAATACAGAGAAGTGCTTAAAGGAGCTGATGGAGCTGAAAGCCAAGGCTCGAAAACTACGTGAAGAATGCAGAAGCCTCAGGAGCCAATGCGATCAACTGGAAGAAAGGTATCAGTGATGGAAGATGAAATAAATGAAATGAAGCAAGAAGGGAAGTTTAGAGAAAAAAGAATAAAAAGAAACGAACAAAGCCTCCAAGAAATATGGGACTATGTGAAAAGACCAAATCTACGTCTGATTGGTGTACCTGACAGTGACAGGGAAAATGGAACCAAGTTGGAAAACACTCTGCAGGATATTATCCAGGAGAACTTCCCCAATCTAGCAAGGCAGGCCAACATTCAGATTCAGGAAATACAGAGAACACCACAAAGATACTCCTCGAGAAGAGCAACTCCAAGAAACATAATTGTCAATTCACCAAAGTTGAAATGAAGGAAAAAATGTTAAGGGCAGCCAGAGAGAAAGGTCGGGTTACCCACAAACGGAAGCCCATCAGACTAACAGCGGATCTCTTGGCAGAAACTCTACAAGCCAGAAGAGAGTGGGGGCCAATATTCAACCTTCATAAAGAAAAGAATTTTCAACCCAGAATTTCATATCCAGCCAAACTAAGCTTCATAAGTGAAGGAGAAATAAAATCCTTTACAGACAAGCAAATGCTGAGAGATTTCATCACCACCAGGCCTGCCCTAAAAGAGCTCCTGAAGGAAGCACTAAACATGGAAACGAACAACTGGTACCAGCCACTGCAAAATCATACCAAATTGTAAAGACCATCGAGGCTAGGAAGAAACTGCATCAACTAACGAGCAAAATAACCAGCTAACATCATAATGACAGGATGAAGTTCACGCATAACAATATTAACTTTAAATGTAAATGGACTAAATGCTCCAATTAAAAGACACAGACTGGCAAATTGGATAAAGAGTCAAGACTTATCAGTGTGCTGTATTCAGGAAACCCATCTCACGTGCAGAGACACACATAGGCTCAAAATAAAAGGATGGAGGAAGATCTACCAAGCAAATGGAAACCAAAAAAAGGCAGGGGTTGCAATCCTAGTCTCTGATAAAACAGACTTTAAACCAACAAAGATCAAAAGAGACAAAGAAGGCCATTACATAATGGTGAACTGATTAATTCAACAAGAAGAGCTAACTATCCTAAATATATATGCACCCAATACAGGAGCACCCAGATTCATAAAGCAAGTCCTGAGTGACCTACAAAGAGGCATAGACTCCCACACAATAATAATGGGAGACTTTAACACCCCACTGTCAACATCAGACAGATCAACGAGACAGAAAGTTAACAAGGAAACCCAGGAATTGGACTCAGCTCTGCACCAAGAGGACCTAATAGACATCTACAGAACTCTCCACCCCAAATCAACAGAATATACATTCTTTTCAGCACCACACCACACCTATTCCAAAATTGACCACATAGTTGGAAGTAAAGCTCTCCTCAGCAAATGTAAAAGAACAGAAATTATAACAAACTGTCTCTCAGACCACAGTGCAATCAAACTAGAACTCAGGATTAAGAAACTCACTCAAAACCGCTCAACTACATGGAAACTGAACAACCTGCTCCTGAATGACTACTGGGTACATAACGAAATGAAGGCAGAAATAAAGATGTTCTTTGAAACCAACGAGAACAAAGACACAACATACCGGAATCTCGGGGACATATTCAAAGCACTGTGTAGAGGGAAATTTATAGCACTAAATGCCCACAAGACAAAGCAGGAAAGATCCAAAATTGACACCCTAACATCACAGTTAAAAGAACTAGAAAAGCAAGAGCAAACACATTCAAAAGCTAGCAGAAGGCAAGAAATAACTAAAATCAGAGCAGAACTGAAGGAAATACAGACACAAAAAACCCTTCAAAAAATTAATAAATCCAGGAACTGGTATTTTGAAAGGATCAACAAAATTGATAGACCGCTAGCAAGACTAATAAGAAAAGAGAGAAGAATCAAATAGATGCAATAAAAAATGAGAAAGGGGATATCACCACCGATCCCACAGAAATACAAACTACCATCAGAGAATACTACAAACACCTCTATGCAAATAAACTAGAAAATCTAGAAGAAATGGATAACTTCCTCGACACATACACCCTCCCAAGACTAATCCAGGAAGAAGTTGAATATCTGAATAGACCAATAACAGGCTCTGAAATTGTGGCAATAATCAATAGCTTACCAACCAAAAAGAGTCCAGGACCAGATGGATTCACAGCCGAATTCTACCAGAGGTACAAGGAGGAACTGGTACCATTCCTTCTGAAACTATTCCAATCAATAGAAAAAGAGGGAATCCTCCCTAACTCATTTTATGAGGCCAGCATCATCCTGATACCAAAGCCAAGCAGAGACACAACAACAAAAGAGAATTTTAGACCAATATCCTTGATGAACATTGATGCAAAAATCCTCAAAAAAATATTGGCAAACCAAATCCAGCAGCACATCAAAAAGCTTATCCACCACGATCAAGGGGGCTTCATCCCTGGGATGCAAGGCTGCTTCAATATATGCAAATCAATAAATGTAATCCAGCATATAAACAGAACCAAAGACAAAAACCACATGATTATCTCAATAGATGCAGAAAAGGCCTTTGACAAAATTCAACAACCCTTCATGCTAAAAACTCTCAATAAATTAGGTATTGATGGGACGTATCGCAAAATAATAAGAGCTATCTATGACAAACCCACAGCCAATATCATACTGAATGGGCAAAAACTGGAAGCACTCCCTTTGAAAACTGGCACAAGACAGGGATGCCCTCTCTCACCACTCCTATTCAACATAGTGTTGGAAGTTCTAGCCAGGGCAATTAGGCAGGAGAAGGAAATAAAGGGTATTCAATTAGGAAAAGAGGAAGTCAAATTGTCCCTGCTTGCAGATGACATGATAGCATATCTAGAAAACCCCATTGTCTCAGCCCAAAATCTCCTTAAGCTGATAAGCAACTTCAGCAAAGTCTCAGGATACAAAATCAATGCACAAAAATCACAAGCATTCTTATACACCAATAACAGACAAACAGAGAGCCAAATCATATGTGAACTCCCATTCACAATTGCTTCAAAGAGAAAAAAATACCTAGGAATCCAACTTACAAGGGATGTGAAGGACCTCTTCAAGGAGAACTACAAACCACTGCTCAATGAAATAAAACAGGATACAAAGAAATGGAAGAACATTCCATGCTCATGGGTAGGAAGAATCAATATCGTGAAAATGGCCATACTGCCCAAGGTAATTTATAGATTCAATGCCATCCCCATCAAGCTACCAATGACTTTCTTCACAGAATTGGAAAAAACTACTTTAAAGTTCATATGGCACCAAAAAAGAGCCCGCATCGCCGAGTCAATCCTAAGCCAAAAGAACAAAGCTGGAGGCATCACGCTACCTAACTTCAAACTATACTACAAGGCTACAGTAATCAAAACAGCATGGTACTGGTACCAAAACAGAGATATAGATCAATGGAACAGAACAGAGCCCTCAGAAATAATGCCGCATATCTACAACTATCTGATCTTTGACAAACCTGAGAAAAACAAGCAATGGGGAAAGGATTCCCTATTTAATAAATGGTGCTGGGAAAACTGGCTAGCCATATGTAGAAAGCTGAAACTGGATCCCTTCCTTATACCTTATACAAAAATTAATTCAAGATGGATTAAAAACGTAAACGTTAGACCTAAAACCATAAAAACCCTAGGAGAAAACCTAGGCATTACCATTCAGGACATAGGCATGGGCAAGGACTTCATGTCTAAAACACCAAAAGCAATGGCAACAAAAGCCAAAATTGACAAATGGGATCTAATTAAACTAAAGAGCTTCTGCACAGCAAAAGAAACTACCATCAGAGTGAACAGGCAACCTACAAAATGGGAGAAAATTTTCGCAACCTACTCATCTGACAAAGGGCTAATATCCAGAATCTATAATGAACTCAAACAAATTTACAAGAAAAAAGACAAACAACCCCATCAAAAAGTAGGCGAAGGACATGAACAGACACTTCTCAAAAGAAGACATTTATGCAGCCAAAAAGCACATGAAAAAATGCTCACCATCACTGGCCATTAGAGAAATGCAAATCAAAACCACAATGAGATACCATCTCACACCAGTTGGAATGGCAATCATTAAAAAGTCAGGAAACAACAGGTGATGCAGAGGATGTGGAGAAATAGGAACACTTTTACACTGTTGGTGGGACTGTAAACTAGTTCAACCCTTGTGGAAGTCAGTGTGGCAATTCCTCAGGGATGTAGAACTAGAAATACCATTTGACCCAGCCATCCTATTACTGGATATATACCCAAAGGACTATGATGAATCATGCTGCTATAAAGACACATGCACACGTATGTTTATTGTGGCACTATTGACAATAGCAAAGACTTGGAACCAACCCAAATGTCCAACAATGGTAGACTGGATTAAGAAAATGTGGCACATATACACCATGGAATACTATGCAGCCATAAAAAATGATGAGTTCACGTCCTTTGTAGGAACATGGATGAAATTGGAAATCATCATTCTCAGTAAACTATTGCAAGAACAAAAAACCAAACACCACATATTCTCACTCATAGGTGGGAATTGAACAATGAGAACACATGGACACAGGACGGGGACCGTCACACTCCGTGGCCTGTTGTGGGGTGGGCGGAGGGGGGAGGGATAGCATTAGGAGATATACCTAATGCTAAATGACGAGTTAATGGGTACAGCACACCAGCATGGCACATGTATACATATATAACTAACCTGCACATTGTGCACATGTACCCTAAAATTTTAATAATAATAAAATTAAAAAAATTTGTTCAATTCAAATTTTCAACAATGGACATGTATTCGCATTTATAATTTTGAAAAGAAAAAAATGGACAATGCTATTTTTATACTATTTTAAGCTCCCCAGTGGCAGACATTATTTTCACTGACTCATGACCAAGTCAAGTTCAGTGCTGGGAAGAGGGGACTTATATTAAATATATAATCAGTTACTTCCAGGCTGTGCCTCTTATTGGATAAGGATAGACACCGTGACATCAGAGATCACAGTACTGTGGACCAAACAAATGCCATGTAAACAGTGACCATGACCTTTTATGATCACTGTCTTTCTGGAATTTGACGAACTCAGAGAAAAGTTTAGAGGAATGTATAGACTAAATAATCCATTTGCTATTGTGACATTGATGATGAAACTTTTAAGAAACTTTTGATTTAAAATGTGTTCATGACCTTGTGTTCATAATTTCACAATTGAGACGGGTCCCTCCACATTCTTGGAACTGTGCACCCATTGGAACCTTTTAGGTAAATCTAACCAGGGAAGTTTCTCCTCAGAAGAAGATGGCAACCTTGATGTGAACAGCTTTTCCCAAGATCATGAATCAAGACTTCTCTACTATCTTGAGACTCTTATCTTTGAGTCATTTTACCCCTTGTTTAGGCCTCTATGAACAATAGAAATGAAAAGAGGTCTTCTGTGTGCACTTACTGGGTATACTTTTACTTGTGAAGGATTTTGCAGCCAGACTTATACATAGATAACCTTATATTTTGATAGATAAAGTATGAAAGCCCAATGTAGGTGAGAGACTTAAATGGTACATACGTTGCCTCATAATCAGTCAGAAACAGAACATTGGTTCACTCCCTTTGACCCACATCATGGGTTAAAGAGAACGTTGCCAGGAGGCCTTCACTCTTCTGGAAGGGCATCATTTGTTAGGTACTTTTTCCATGGTTTGGAGTAAAAGAAGCAATGATTAGAAATGTATCCCTCATGATAGGCTGTATAGCAAACTCTACTCTAAAGGCTATAATTACACAGCAGATTTTAAATTCTCTTGTGAAAGTTATGCTAAATAATTGAATTGCTTTAGATTGCTGACTGGCTAAACAGAAGTATCTGTGTAGCTGCTGGCACTTATGTCTTGTGGAGAAAGCACTGGGTATTACAGATACTTAGTTGTAGGGGATTAAGAAGAAGACTACTTAATCAAGCGAGTAAACTCTTTATCTAACTCATTCTTTGATCTATTTGATTTTAAGTGATTTGGTTTATGGAGACCCTAGTAGGGACCATACTTTCAACTCTTGGTGTTATCCTCCTGATAGTCATAATAGAAGTCTCCCCGGTGTGCTGTATTCTCTTAAAGGTTTTAAATGTTTGCATTCAGACATCTCCAGAATGTCAGGTAGTCTCTCTTCAACAGAAATGACAAGAGCTGAAAGAACTACGCAACCATGAGAAAACCGTAATCTATGAATGAGGTGCTAAGACCGGAAACCCAAAATGATGGTAACTGAGAGTAGCATTAAGGCCCTAAATTTTGGTCACACTCTCACCTAAATGAGAACCTGACCAAAAAGGGGGAATTCTTAAAACAAAATTACGGGAGGTTTTTGTTTGGACTGAGCTCGTGCACTAGGCACCAACAAAACAAACCGTATAAAAATGGAGTCACTCGTGCTAAGTGTGACATAATCAAGCTAAGACTTTAAGGAAACACATAGATCCTAGAACAGACGAGGTTTTGTTTTTCTCCTGCAAACAGGACGTTTCTGTATAAGGAGTTACCATCTACTCAATCCTCATTCCCACCTTGCAAAACCCACTGTTCTACTGTTTTCCAGTGGGTTTCAAGACCAAATAAGTACATTTACGATGGTGATAGTGACATCGATAAATAAAGTTTTGGCCAATCTCTCAAAATTGAGAAAATGACCAAAAGCGGGGAACTGCTAAAGCAAACTAACTGTGGCCTAAGAAGGACTCCTTACTTTTATATCTGAGTCCTTGTGGATGAACCATAACCTAACTTAATAGGTAGACAAGATTGAAAACCTGACTTAGAAGTATGGGATTGTCACAATATCTGAATCTTGGCAAATCCCAGCAGCCATACTTCAACCACTCATAGACTGCTGAGTGTTTAAACTGTGTTCAAAGAGGGCAAACACTGAACTGTAACCAATCCAGTTGCTTCCATACCTCGCTTCCAATTTCTGTAGGCCACTTCCCTTTTATGTCTACAGATCTTCTTCCACCATGTGGCTGTACTAGAGTCTCTGTGAACTTGCTGTGATTCTGGAGGCTGCCTGATTCACGAAGATTTCATTGCTTCACTAAACTCCTTTAAATTTAAAATAAAATAAAATGTGTTCATGAACATGAGTTCTAGGTTGGTTTTGGGAGTTTTTTAAGATCAATAAAAGCTTCATTTAATTTATTTGAAAACAGTGTTTAGGAATACCCCAAAGTATGTTCTCACATCAAGGGATTTAGAAAGTGAAAACCGGTCGGGCACAGTGGCTCATGCCTGTAATCTCAGCACTTTGGGAGGCCGAGGCAGGCGGATCACGAGGTCAGGAGATTAAGACCATCCTGGCTAACACGGTGAAACCCCGTCTCTACTTAAAAAAATAGAAAAACTTATCAGGGTGTGGTGGCACGCGCCTGTAGTCCCGGGAGGTGGAGTTTGCAGTGAGCTGAGATCACGCCACTGCACTCCAGCCTGGGTGACAGGGTGAGACTCTTGTCTCAAAAAATAAAATAAAATAAAATAAAATAAAATAAAATAAAATAAATAAAAGCGAAAACCAACTGTTAATACTTGTACACTTTCAAAATGATGAATATTTTAAAGTGTAAGTTGTTCTCACAAGAGTTAACTCCAGGATTTCTTTATTTCTATTAAGAAGAGGAAACCTTGCTATGGGTAGTGCTTTTCTCACAAGCTTTTCTAACAGCTGCACTTGCCTGAAATTATATGGTTTATTTTGGTTTATAAAAAGTGGCTGGGACAAGGCTGCAAAAGTTGGTAGTAAAGTACCTGACACCTGCCCTGGAAACTTCCATTGGCTCTTGCTCTTACTTTTATTTTATTAAAAAAATGCACGTGTAAGAGAGATGGTGTTGAATATGTTGTAATTATAAATAATGCCAACCTAAAATAATTAAAAAGGGTTAGGATCTAGTTTAAAAAGAGTTTATTCAAGCACAAAGTTTGAAGACAGCCACTCAGGAAGCATGGGTTACAGAGACTAAAAGTCAGTGTTCCGATGGTAGAAGCTTAGGGTTGTTTATAGAGACAAAGTTTAAGGAAGCTAAAAAGAATTTCAACATCTTTCTGTACAAGGCTGGATGCATATTTACAATGATCTGATTAGTTGAGACTGTATTTTTCTTTCAGGAAGGGTATATTTAACATTCCACCCTGAAGATGTAACAGTCATGAGGTCTTTTGCACCATCTGGTCTGAGTTAGGTACATGACAATAAAAGAGGTAGTTAATCTATAACAAAGATCAGTGAATTGAAGGGGTAAGATGTCTGATCTCTAGTCTCCCCTAGTCATTTACAGAGCAAGAACAATGAAGAAGAGAGTAAATCTATAATCTAAGAAGCTGAACTTGCACACATGCTATGTGACTCATCTCCAAAGCTTAACTTTCCCCTTGGCGTAATAAATTAAGAGCGTCCTAAAATTACAATCCACAGATAAGTATAGATACAGCGCTTTATATGTGTGTGTTTATATATCTCTCTCTGTATATTTACATATATAATATATAAGTAGTAGAAGTAGAAGTAATTTTATATATTATATATACATATATGTGTGTACATGTATACATGTGTGTATACATATGTACACATATATATGTGTATATAATATATAAAACTACTTCTTTTGTACATTGTATTCTGCTTCTAAGAATGACATCACTGCAAAAACAAATCCCTCCACTCCACATCCATGTTACAGTGAAACATTTCTCATTAATGCTACATCACTTATTAATTTAAATGTTAGATTCTGTTTAGGGTATTATGTTTATAATTTTTATTCTGATTGCCATGTAAAAATATTTCGTTAAAATATTGTAAAGCATTTTTGAAATGTCTTGCTAATCTTATTATTCTGTATATTCCTTATTAGTCCATCGCTTCTCGAGGGACAAAAAATTACGTATTTCATTTTTATTTTGTGTGCTCAAATCTATTGTCTTATTCATCACTCAACAAATATTTATTGAGCTTACGACATACCAAGCCAAGCATTAGATATTGGTAGTCCCAGAAATCTAACAATCCTGATGAATTGAGTGATTATTGAAAGTGAATTTACAAATTCGTCATCCTTCTATCTAAGTTTTAGTGCCGAAAGACATTGTCAATGCAGGCTAGCCTTTACTGTAGGACAAATGGAAACGTGACATTTGCAAGAAAATATAATTTCATAATGTATCTAGGAGGAAAAATATTTATCACTGCCAACCCAGGAAAAAATAGAAAACTTAACAAATGCTAGGTATTGACCAAAGAAGAAACACATGGTCAACTATAAATCTACCCCCAAATGAGAAAAAATGCATTTTTTCTTCTACTAGTAGCTCTAAGCAAGCGGCAGTCTACAATGTTGTTTCTTGTTCTATAGTATGTTTCAGAAACTCACAATAGGAGTTCGTTTTGAATTCTTCTGTGTAGCTCATTTTCCATTTGGGGAATCTATTTCTTATCCATTTGTCCACATCTATAACTAGCAAATAGAGAATTCAATATAGCAAATGTGCCTACAGTAAATTCAAAATTGCCTCTCATCCATTTGTGAGCAACACATAAATAATGAAGGCGACATTAAAACTTCGGGTTTTTTTATTTTTACTTCTTTCTCTGAAATATCTTTTCCAGCAAAATAACTGGTTTGAAATAATTATCTATTTAGAAGCACTGCAATAGCTGTGGGAATGTGATTGCCATTCACCTTTCAGGATTTTACGTTTCCCATGAGAAGAAGAAATTTTTTGATTCCTTGATTCTCTTTTCCTTCATTATACTTCATTCTTAACTCATCAGTTTTTTAATTTGCCTGTAATAGATGGGGCTCAGTGTCTCAAGAGCATCCCAATTTTATGGTTATAGAAACCAGACTTAGTAGACAAAATGTCTCCTTTTGAGCAAAGACTTAGTGCTTTTAGCACCTACAAAAAAACTAAAGGAATAAAATGGAAATGCAAGGGAAACCAAAATGCATTAAAGGTTAAATTTTTCAATATTTGTATTTCTTTCTTAACTTCGCACAAATGAGATTTTTTTTTTCAGTTTTTTACATTTTATTTTTGACTGCTTTGAATAGTGTCGGCTTGCCAAAGTCTCACCGGACTGATGCTTACAGCAGAATTTAACACATTGCCAAACTAACCCTGAGATCCGGTTTACACTACAGAAAAGAGTGTTTTGGCACAATTGCCAATTTAGAAAGTACGAAAGGAGTGGCAGAACTTATTGCCATATAGTTAGAATTTTACCTCTATACTGCCTATTTTTTAAAATTTAATATTTCATTGATGTCACGAAAAACATTCTCAGGCGTCATATTTTGGTCCCTTTCTTTTTTTATTTTTATTGTTTATTTATTTATTTTTTGAGATGGAGTCTTGCTCTGTCGCCAGGCTGGAGTGCAGTGGCACGATTTGGGCTCACTGCAACCTCTGCCTCCCGAGTTCTCTTGCCTCAGCCTCCCTAGTAGCTGGGATTACAGGTGCCTGCCACCACGTCCAGCTAATTTTTTGTATTTTAGTAGAGATGGGTTTCACGTTGTTGTCCAGGATGGTCTTGATCTCCTGACCTCGTGATCTGCCTGCCTCAGCCTCCCAAAGTGCTAGGATTACAGGCGTGAGCCACCGCACCCGGCCCCTTATTTTTTTTAACAGAGTGTTAAAGGTGGAGTGTGGAAGGTCTTAATAAATTATGTGTTTGCATGTGTGTATGTATTACCATGCTACACACGCAGTGATAAGAAGCCATTCTCATGATACCTTGTTGGCCAAACTGGGTTGAAATTGAATTTAAGCTCCACAGAGATTGTGACTACACATTAGTGTAGTAAATATATATATATATATATATATATATATATATATATACACACGCACACACGCACACAATATGGTGTGTGTATATATATATATATACACTGCACTATATATATATATACAGTCATATACATACAGTTGCTGTATATATAGTTGTTATATATATGTGTGTGTATATATATATAGAGAGAGAGAGAAAGAGAGAGAAAGAGAAAGAGAGAGAGAGAGAATTGTTATCTTGCTAAATGGGCCACTTTCTAATTATATAATTACCATCTTTGTCTCTTTTTACAGCTTTTGACTTAAATTGTATTTTATCTGGTATAATTCTAGCTATTCTTGCTCTTTTTTAAAGTTTCTATTTGCATGAGACATCTTTTTCCATTTCTGTACTATAGTTAGGTCCTATTTTTTTAAACCATTCAGCCACTTCTTATCTTTTGGTTGGATAATTTAATTAATTTACATTCAAAGTAATTATTGATAGGTAAGAACTTACTACACTATATTGTTCATTGTTTCCCAGTTGTTTTGAAGATTCTTTCTTCTTCTCTTACTGTCTTCTTTGTGGTGATTTTCTCTAGTGGTACATTTATTTTGTTGCTTTTTATTTTTAGTGTATCAAAGTTATTTGCTTTGTGATTATCATGAAGCTTGCAAAAGTCATCTTACAGTTATAACAGGATATTTTAAGCAAAAGCAACTTATCTTTGATCAAAAAAAGCAACTCTACACTTTACCTCTACTTCCCCTCTACATTTCAATTTTGGATGTCACAACTTTTATCATTTTATATTGGATAATCGTTAACAAATTACTGTAGTGATTACTAATTTAATAGTTTTGTCTTTTAACCTTCATACTAATGATATACATGATTTACACACCGCCATTATAGTAAGAAGATAGTCTGAACTTTACTTTGTATTTTCTGTTACCAATGAGTTTTATTCTTTCAGATGTTTTTGTGTTAATCTTAGTGCCCTGTTCTTTCAACTCATAGAATCCTCTTTATCATTTCTTTTAACACAGGTTTGGTGGTGATGAGCTCCCTCAGCTTTGTTTGTCTAGAAAAGTCTTTGTCTCTTTTTTATTTCTGAAGAACAGTTTTCCTGGGTATGCTACTCTTGGTTGACAGATTTTTTTTTTTTCTTCAGCATGTTGGATATATTATCCAAATCTTTTCTGGACTGTAAGGTTTCTGCTGAGTGTGTCTCCAGTTAGGTATATTGGAACTTCCTTATATGTTATTTGCTGCTTTAGTCTTGCTGTTTTCAGAATTCTCTCTTTGTCTTCAATTTTTGATAGTTTGATTTTAATATGTCTTGGTGTATTCTTATTTGTATAGAATCTGAATGAAGAACTTTGACCTTCCTGTACCTGGATATTTTTATCTTTCCCTGAGTTTGGAAATTTTTCTGCTCCTATTTCTTTAAATATGCTTTCTATTCTTTTTATATTTCTCTTTCCTTTATTTAAGTTCTATAACTCATATAGTTGCTTTTTTTGATGGTGTCTCATAATTCTTATGCACACTGGAATGGAATGGAAAAATACCTTCAAAATTCTATGAAGAAAAAATATAGATGTAAAATTCTCTACATAACTAAACTATCAGTGAAACAGTGGGTTAGATGAACAAATTTATATATGCTGGAGCCTAAAAGAAAAACAAACTTTACTCACTTACTCTCCCTCAGCAGAGAGAATAAGATATGTGAAGGCTCTCATCAAATTCAAATAAATGACATTACAGTTATTGAAATATATAATACATGGGAGAATGAAAGGAGATTGGGAAAAAGGAGTGAGGTACAAGGACTATTACAAGAATATGGCTGAAAAACAGAAAATGTTTCAAAATGATTGTAACTGTTATGACAAGCTATATATCAGTTATTATTAAAAACAAAAAACTTGCATAAATTAAAATAAAAAGGCCGACACTACAGTGTGAGGAAAAGGACAATATATATGCAAGAATAACTTACTG
This sequence comes from Pan paniscus, assembly GCF_029289425.2. NCBI lineage: Eukaryota > Metazoa > Chordata > Mammalia > Primates > Hominidae > Pan > Pan paniscus. The sequence goes on from NC_073255.2 coordinate 183,534,448, forward strand.
AAAAGACACAGGAGTGGCCAATGAAAAACAAAGAATGCATGTTCAACCTATCATTAAGAAGAATAATAAATGAAATACCACAATTACTTATTGACTGAGAATCAAATTTATGTATAATGCCAATGTTAGTGTGTTTTGGAGAACTGCCAATGCCAATGTTAATTGTTATAATCTTTCCAAAATATCAACATTGAATGTTGCCTGCATTAACACTAAAATAGGCTTAATCTTTGACCTTATTATTCCACCTTTTATTATAAATGATTGGGAATAGCTCTTAAAGGACATTGAAATGTTTCTATTACAACATAATTTATCACAGTAAAAATTTAGAAATAGTGTTCATTTTTACATGTTGGCTTAAAACTGTAAAATAAAATAGAGTGTACAATTAACCCTTGAACAATGTGAGAATTAGGGGCACAGACCCCCCTGTCATGCAGTCAAATACCCATATATAATTTTTGACTCCTCAAAAACATTATAGCCTACTGTTGACCATAAGCCTTACTTGTAATATAGTCAATTAACATGTATTTTATGTTTATGTATTATATACTGTATTCTTACTTTAAAGAGAAAGGAAAATGGTATTAAGAAACTCATAAGAAAGAGAAAATAAGGCCGAGGCAGGTGGTTCACCTGCGATCAGGAATTCGAGACCAGCCTGGCCAACATGGCGAAATCCTGTCTCTACTAACAATACAAAAATTAGCCGGGTGTGGTGGCATGCACCTGGAATCCTAGCTACTAGCAGGCTGAGGCAAGAGAATCGCTTAAACCTGGGAGACAGAGGTTGCAGTCAGCTGAGATCATGCCACTGCACTCCAGCCTGGGTGACAGAGTAAGATTCTGTCCCAAACAAACAAACAAAACAAACAAACAAACAAAAAAGAGAGAGAGAAAATACATTTACAGTACTGTACTGTATTTATCAGTACTATAAGTTTACATCATCTGTTTACAAGGTGAATTGTTGGTCTGAAGTAGTAGCAACTGCAGCTGCAGGCTTCTGTCTATGGTACATATCATGCCATTCAGCTTTTACTGGTGATGTCATGACTTTTCTCTGCTTCTTGGGAGCACTTCGAGCATCACTAGTGGCACTTTGTATGGGTCCCACGGTGTCATTCAAGATTTACAGTATTGCACTAAAAATGATAAAAACTACAGGAGAACTGAGAGAAATTACTTACTACTGCAATACTCAATTACTGGAGAGATAAACTGCTTACATGAAGATGATTAGCATAACACAGCGTTTTAGGAGGATGCTGACAACACCAGCTCACCGCAATAGCAGTAACTATAAAGTTATTACTATAGTTTAATTTGTACTATAGTTAATTTTATAGTTATTATTTAATACTGCACTTTTACTTTTGTTTATATTTCTCTCAACTGCAAGTGGTACCATATATGGTCTGCGTTTCTGTGTGTAAGTTTTGATAAATTTGAACTTTTCATACTAGATTTGTGTATCATTTATGGTAGTAAATTATGAAATAGACGAGTATCAACATATATTTTATATGTTCCTGACATGGCTATTTTTTTCTTAATTTTTCTATATTTCTAGGCTATGAGATTCATCTACAGGTTTTTTTTTCAAATTGTTGCAAATCTCCAATCATTTTTCAATACGTTTATTTTTAAAAATCCATGTATAATAGACCTGTGAAGTTCAAACCCATGTTGTTCAAGGATCAACTGTAGATTTTTTTAATTTTATACTTATCAAGCACACTTATTATGTGTTGCATATGGTATATTGAATCTTAATTCTGTGTTATATCTTAATTTTATGAAACAACCTACTATAGTTATAAATATGATAACAAATTAGAAAATATTCATAAAGGAATAATGTTAAGTGGATAAGGTAAAATACTAAGCAGCAACAATGACATTCCTAAACTTGCAAGATTGTTAACGTAGATATACATATGCATAGAAAAATCTTAAGGCTGCCCGGGGGCGGGGGCTCACACCTGTAATCCCAGCACTTTGGGAGGCTGAGGTGGGCGGATCATGAGGTCATGAGATGGAGACCATCCTGGTTAACACGGTGAAACCCCATCTCTACTAAAAATATAAAAAATTTGCCGGACGTGGTGGCGGGCGCCTGTAGTCCCAGCTACTCGGGAGGCTGAGGCAGGAGAATGGCGCGAACCCGGGAGGCGGAGCTTGCAGTGAGCCGAGATCGGGCCACTGCACTCCAGCCTGGGCGACAGTGCGAGACTCCGTCTAAAAAAAAAAAAAAAAGAAAACGAAAAAATCTTAAGGCTATGCATAGCAATTTAATGGTAGTTGTCTCAAGGTAGTGGGGTTATGAATGATTTATGTTCTGTCTTTTCTGTTGGCATTTCTTTTTATATTTTTCTTCTGTGAACACCTGTTGCTATAAAAATACTCAGTGCACGTGATAATAAACATATAAAGCATTCTGTATAGTCTCACTGACATTTGAAAAATGCCTCTAGGTTTTATTTCTCATTGTGATCATTGCAATGGGCATCAGAACTGCATGTGTAAAAACGATCTTGTCTGTAGTTGTTATCGTCTGCACACTTTATCTAACATCTGTATCACTGCTTAGCTGGAAGCATCTCCTTTAGCAGGGCGCTGCCATGTTTTATGTTCTAATGTAAACTTGTGTGACTTAGCTATGGTTAAATAGAAATAACTGGTGTTTCAGCTTGATTTTTGTAACGGATTCTGAGGCACATTTTTCTGTCTCAACCCAGGAATATCCATTTCTGCACCAGGACAAATTAATTACAGTACTGATGTTTAAGTATTTGTGGTTAGTCAAATCTTGAATCAAATCATAACACAAATGGAAAACAGAAAATAAGAAGAGAGAGGAAAAGGGGAGGAGGAAAAAGGCGCAGCAGCAACAGCTATTTTGAGAGATTGGGAAGCATCTTAATTGAAAAAAATTGTTCTTTCCCCAGGCTTGGTTGGCGAATCACTTAATCCACTCATCCCTTCATCTTTTCATAGAATTAGGAAAGATATTTAGCTCGGGCACTAGAATCAGGCTCATGCTGACTGGTTCTTGTCTCGAAGGGCTTTCTGCAATTTACTGCATTCAGCTCCATACTATTAATAATAATGTTGCTGCTCTTCTTAAAATCCATGTTGGAAATGTAAGACAATGTAAAGAAAATTTTATTTCATATTTCATTTTACATCTCCAAAACCCCCGCCATCTCCAGAAAGAGTACAATAATCATTTTCTTTGTCTCTTTATATTTGAACAATCCCCACAACACTAAACTACTTCGCCGTCGTGCTAAGACCTCCTCCTGCCTAGATTGCCACCATGGCCCACCTTCTCCAATTTAGAAAAGGGAAAGGTGGGGCCAAAGAGAGACCTTTGGTGGGTTTTCTACCAATAAGTTTAAAAAGATACTGAAAAGGAGACCCTTCCTTCCTTCCCTTCCTTCCTTCCTTCCTTCTTTCTTTCCTTCCTTCCTTCCTTCCTTTCTTCTTTCCTTCCTTCCTCCCTTTTCTTTCTCTCTCTCTGCTTCAAATACACTTTTTATTCCCCTGTAGAATCAGAAAATATCTGACTGCTTGAGTCTAAATCTACCAGACTAAGGAAGCCTCGGAAAAGCTTTTACTATTTCCTCTTCCCTGTCTGTGATTTTTAAAAGCATAGAAGTAAAAGTTCATTGTTTTTATGTTATTTGTCTAAATATATTTCCATGATATATTTTAATAAAACATTCCTTAGGTATTTATAGTTATAGGATTGATGGAACAGATGTAATATAAAGTAAGTAAAAAATCTTCATTTCAAATAAAGTATCCAAAACTTAAATTTGATTATTGAGCTTTAATAACATTTTTTAGGTTTAGGGGAAGCTTAATTTGGGGAACTGGCTATTAGAAAAAAATTATTTGAAATTGCAATAGATAATGAGCTTTAAAAGTAAAAGGTTGGTGCAAAAGTAATTACAGTTTCAGTCTGTGAATTTAAAATCATGTATAACTAGGCTCAAACACATCTTTATTAATTAAAATCGGAATCATTACAATCAACACATTATTGCCAAGGAGAAGTAAATTTATTCCTGTAGCGTAAAAAGCCATGCTTCAGGATTTGATGAATTCCTGGAAAGCATTTTCTACATCCTGCTGGTTCCAACAACTCAAAAACTGCAATTACTTTTGCACTCACCTAATATTAGATTAGAAAAAGATCATTATTTAAAACTGATAATTGAAAAAGAGCAAATACAAGCATTCACAAAATCCCCCCAAAAAAGCATCTTTATAGATATTTTTGTTTCTGTAGATTTAGACTGCATCTTCTTTCATTGTCATTTCTTATGACAATTATTTGCAATAAAAATATCCATTTATTTATTTATTTATTTATTTTTGAGATGGAGTTTCACTGTTGTTGCCCAGGTTGGAGTGCAGTGGCGTGACCTCAGCTCCCTGTAACTTCTGCCTCCTATGTACGAGCAGTTCTCTTGCCTCAGCCTCCTGAGTATCTGGGATTACAGGCACCTGCCATCACACCTGGCTAAAAATATGAAGTTAGAAAAAAAATAGTTTGGTCATTCTGCTAAAGTGGTGGTGTACATTTTGAGTTGTCATTTTTTAAAATTTTTTCTCCAGCTTCTCAAATTGTCATTAGCAATGTCATATAAATTTGTAAATTTTTAGGATAATTGACAGCTTTGTGAACACCCCTATCAAGTTCCTTCTCTCTTTCTCTCTCTCTCTCTGTATACATACATATATATATACATACACACTACACACATATATATCTTTCTATATCTAGATATATATATTTTGTGTATGTGTGTGTGTGTGTATGTGTGTGTGTGTGTATATATATATATATATATATATATATATATATCTTTCAAAATATTTCAAAGACAGGCATGGTAGCTCATGCCTGTAATTCCAACATGTTGGGAGGATTGCTTGAGGTCAGGGGTTTGAGACCAGCCTGGGCAACATAGCAAAACCCTGTTGCTACAAAAAATAAAATAAAATTAGCTGGACATGGTGGGGTGCCTGTAGTCCCAGCTACTCAGGAGACCGAGGTGGGAGGATCACTTGAACCTATTACTTCGAGGCTGCAGTGAGCTATAATGGTGCCATTGCACTGCAGCATGAATGACAAAGGCAGAATTTGTTTCAGCACCAACAACAACAAAATTTCAAGTTTTATAATATTTGATGTAGCCCTTAATTTTAAATGCTTTTTAAAATTTATAACAAATTTTTCTCACCTTATAATAGCATATAAAAAGTTTTATGTTACCTTTGTTGATGTTAGTGTATTTTGTCAAATGAGCAAAAGGTACATTTGAATGAAGGTATTCATATAAGTTACTGCGTGGATTATCAAAAAAAGCCAAGCAGCTATTCTGTTTGCTATTTATCTTTTTCTCTTAATAAATCCCTTATTTAGTATTATTTAAAACAAGGGCCAAATTTTTTATGCCAATTTCTTTGCATATTGCATGTGATACTTTCTCCTATGACTCTGGATTTGGATAGTGGTGACGCAGACCATGTTGCCTGCAAAGCCTAAAATAAAGACAGAAAAATTATTTTTGACAGAAAAATAAAAATTATTTTTGACAGAAAATTAAGTTCGTGATGTAAGATAATTTTGTGGTAATTTTTGTTATAATTTGTTCTCAATGTTAAAATAATTTCTGTTAATTTTATTGCTTATCTTTATTTGTTGTGTCATGTTCTATTAATTTTGCATCTAAATATTATCTCTATACTTTTATAAATTAATGTTAGTCTGACAAAAAAAAAATAGCCTTCATTTAGGGCCTAATCAGGAGTTTGAACTTCTCAATTATATTTAAATCAAACATTCCAAAACATATGTTCACATTACAGTATATAAGTGCTTTATAAAATGTATTTCCTTCAATAAAACAATAAATTTTGAGTATATAATTGTGTATGATACATTATGAAGTAGAAGACAACTCTTTGGATGAGGTGTTGAATTAAATACATTCCTTGCAATTTTATACATCTGATTGTTGCAAGCATCCTCCACAAATTAACTTGTGGTGGTGTACATTACAAAGCTTTTTTCTTTACAACACAGGACCAGATATTGGGCCTAATATGACTTGTTCCTATCATTATGCAACCTCACACTGTGTAATTCATGTAGCAATGCTGTATAGACTGGCAGGTAGACAGAGGAGCAATTTCAACATTACTAGGCTTAAGGGGAAGTGTGATGGAGAGGAAGCAGGAATAATACAATGGTTATAGCCAGTCATGCTTAACTATATTACTTTTGCAAGTTTTATGAAAATACCTGCTATGAGAAGACACTGCAAGAGCTCCTCCCAGGGCCTTTAACCGACTGTGTAAGTGAGGGGCTTAAGCTTCATTTTCTTCATAATAGGTTCATCTTTGCATATCAGGATACGTAGAAGGAAAGATACAACAATTTTGAAAGCCAATCAAAGCATATATAAAGCCTAGATGGGCACATATTTTTTATTGTGACATTAAGATAGATAGGATAAATGAAATTGTCAAGATACATGCAAGCTTCTGCCCCAGGGCATTTCCCCTATACAGAAACAGACCTCAGATCGCACTCCTCCAGCAGTCTTATCCCCTGATGTCTCTGAACTACATTGGTACTTCAGATTCTATTTTTATAGTTCTTTGCTTTTGCCACAACCTCTCGTCTGATTTCTCCACATTGCCTGGTAAACCTCTATGGTCCTGAGGTTTTGACTCTGATCTGAAAACTGTCCCTCTTCTCCAGGTCTTTTTTCCATCACCATCCTTTTCAAAGCTGCTAATTTAGACAAATTTCCTAAGGTTCTAGTGGAAGTGGGGCTACAAATACCCTTGCATTATTTAGTCATAATTATTTCTGGGAAGAAATCTAAATTTCTTGTTTTGTTTTCTCAGTCATATCACAATGCATTTGTTGAATTGAAACTGTGATCTTCAAGCCTCGTTTTCCTAATTTGTCCCTTAAAGAAGGGAATAGGCCAATGTTCTCACGGTGCCATTGCTTTGATGTTGAGGCACTTACAGACCTGATCCAGGACTCTTAACATTTCTCCCTGTTCAAGGTCCATTATGTGGTGCAGAGCCATGGTGAAGGATATGAGCACAAAGCTCTGTGGGTTTTGTTTTCCTTTGTTTTTGTCTTTTTAAACTGTAAATTGATTCTTGCTAAGCACTTGAGGAAAACGATGACATAATAATACTATGTGCGAAGAATTTAGCAAAAATTGGTGTTCATCTGTCAGGAAATGATTAATATGATTCCAAGGATGAAATGTGGAAGCATTAACAAGAGAAACAATAACAACAGTGATTTTTGCCTTAGGTATCAGAGGCCCCAAAATACAAATTTCCTAAATCCATTAGAAAAATAATTGCCTTAATATGAAAACACGTGCATCTAACAACTTTCTGAAATAATTATATTATCTGAGAGTACACGTAGATGGTCTGGCTTTCTTTAAAGATGTTTATAAAAATTCAAGATAAATGGTTAATAACCTTCTATCCTTGGGAATCCTAATTTTGCCATTCTTTATGCAGACAATTACTTTTCTTTCTTTTTTTATAATACTTTAAGTTCTGCGATACATGTGCAGGTTTGTTACATAGGTATACACATGCCACAGTGGTTTGCTGCACCCATTAACCCGCCATCTACATTAGGTATTTCTCCTAATGCTCTCCCTCCCCTTGGCCCCCACCACCAACAGGCACCGATGTGTAATCTTCCCCTCTCTGTGTCCGTGTGTTCTCACTGTTTAATTACCACTTATGAGTGAGAACATGTGGTGTTTGTTTTCTGTTCTTGTGTTAATTTGCTGAGAATGATGGTTTCAAGCTTTATCCATGTCCCTGCAAAGGACATGAACTCATTCTTTTCTATGGCTGCATGGTATTCCATGGTGTATATGTGCCACATTTTTTTTAGCCAGTCTGTCATTGATGGGCATCTGGGCTGGTTCCAAGTCTTTGCTATTGTGAATAGTGCTGCAATAAACAGACTTGTGCATGTGTCTTTAGAGCAGAATGATTTATAATCCTTTGGGTATATACCTAGTCATGGGATTGCTGGGTCTAATGGTATTTCTGGTTCTAGATCCCTGAATAATTGCCACACTGTCTTCCACAATGGTTGAACTAATTTACCCTCCCACCAACAGTGTGAAAGTGTTACTATTTCTCCACATCCTCTCCAGCATCTGTTGTTTTCTGACATTTTAATGATCACCATTCTAACTGGCATGAGATGGTATCTCATTGTGGTTTTGATTTGCATTTCTGTAATGACCAATGATTATGAGCTTTTTTTCATATGTTTGTTGGCCACATAAATGTCCGCTTTTGAGAAGTGTCTGTTCATATCCTTCACCCACTTTTTGATTGGCTTGTTTGATTTTTTCTTGTAAATTTGCTTAAGTTCCTTGTAGATTCTGGATATTAGCCCTTTGTCAGATGGATAGATTGCAGAATTTTTCTCCCATTCTATAGGTTGCCTGTTCACTCTGATGATAGTTTATTTTGCTGTGCACAAGCTCTTTAGTTTAATTAGATCCCATTTGTCAATTTTGGCTTTTGTTGCCATTGCTTTTGGTGTTTTACATATGAAGAGTTTGCCCATGTCTACATTCTGAATGGTATTGCCTAGGTTTTCTTCTAGGGTTTTTATGGTTTTAGGTCTTATATTTAAGTCCTTAATCCATCTTGAGTTAATTTTTGTATAAGGTGTAAGGAAGGGGTCCAGTTTCAGTTTTCTGCATATGGCTAGCTAATTTTCCCAACACCATTTATTAAATAGGGAATCCTTTCCCCATTGCTTGTTTTTATCAGGTTTGTCAAAGATCCGATGGTTGTAGATGTGTGACATTATTTCTGAGGCATCTGTTCTGTTCCATTGGTCTATATGTCTGTTTTGTTACCAGTACCATGCTGTTTTGGTTACTGTAGCCTTGTAAGATAATTTGAAGTCAGGTAGTGTGATTTCTCCAGCTTTGTTCTTTTTGCATAGGATTGTCTTGACTGTACAGGCTCTCTTTTGTTTCCGTATAACATTTAAAATAGTTTTTCTAATTCTGTGAAGAAAGTCAATGGTAGCTTGATGGGGATATCATTTAATCTGTAAGTTACTTTGGGCAGTATGGCCATTTTCACAATATTGATTCTTCCTATCCATGAGCATGGAATGTTTTTACATCATCCTGATACCAAAACCTGGCAGAGACACAACAAAAAAAGAAAATTTCAGGCCAGTATCCCTGATGAACATCGACACAAAAATCCTCAATAAAATACTGGCAAACCGAATCCAGCAGCACATTAAAAACTTATCCGCCATGATGAAGACGGCTTCATCCCTGGGATGCAAGGCTGGTTCAACATACACAAATCAATAAACATAATCCATCAAATAAACAGAACCAATGAGAAAAGCTACATGATTATCTCAATAGATGCTGAAAAGGCCTTCGATAAAATTTAACACCCCTTCATGCTAAAAACTCTCAATAAACTAGGTATTGATGGAGCATATCTCAAAATAATAAGAGCTATTTATGACAGACCCACAGCCAATATCATACTGAATGGGCAAAAGTTGGAAGCATTCCATTTGAAAACTGGCACAAGACAAGTATGCCCTCTCTCACCACTCCTATTCAACAGAGTATTGGAAGTTCTGGCCAGGGCAATCAGGCAAGGAAAGAAATAAAATGTATTCAAAAAGGAAAAGAGGAAGTCAAATTGTCTCTGTTTGCAGTTAATATGATTGTATATTTAGGAAACCCCATCGCCTCAGCCCCAAATCTCCTCAAGCTGATAAGCAACTTCGGCGAAGTCTCAGGTTACAAAATCAATGTGCAAAAATCACAAGCATTCCTATACACCAATAATAGACAGAGAGCCAAATCATGAGTGAACTCCCATTCACAATTGCTACATAGAAAATAAAATACCTAAGAATACAACTTACAAGGGATGTGAAGGTCCTCTTTAAGGAGAACTACAAACCACGGCTCAAGGAAATAAGAAAGGACTTTTCTTACATTTCTAAAGGCACATAAGATCACAGAGACAGAAGATGTCCAGTAGATTTATTTTCGTTCCTCTAGTACAAATTTTTTATAGACAGAATCATAGGAATTTCTGAACCTAAAAATATTAATCTTCATGCCATCTATTTAAAGGAAATGCAAGCACATGTTTCTTGTAAGTGACAGTCCTCTGAGATGATAGTTGATCTGTGTTCATGGCTTAAGATTATTATATTCAGTGAGAATGAAATTACTTCTATTGAAATCTTGGAAGTAAACGAACAGATCATAGAATATTCTAGCTCTCAAGGTTGGTCTCAGCAAGACAATATCTGAGTAGAAAAAACTTGATGGATAGTCAAGGATATTTTAGATCTGAGTAATCAATAGCAGGTGATGGAGAAAAAGAGCCATATAATAAGTGGTCTTATAAGCATTTTTGCTGCTCAAGAAGTACCAGCCACAAAGAACCAATACTATTTTGAGGATTAAAGTTACTAAACTATAGTAGAATGTATGTGTACTTAGGAATCACATATGTATCATTTAGTGTGTATGTCACTAGTTCTGCAACTTGTAGTTTAAACTAGTTTTCTCATGTTTAACGAGATGATGATAAAAAAAACTATCTCAGAAGATTGTAGTATAAATAAAAAGCGATGACATCTCGTTTTACATAAATTATTGCATTTGTCATTCATTCAGTAAATGCTAGCTATTTTTACTTTTCTGGAAACTAGGGAAAATAACTTCTATATAGGTTTGTAACGAATTCCAATTACGAAATTCGAAATAAGCATAAAACAATACATCTTGCATCATATATAATCAAACATTAAATTACCTTTTGAACAAAATCTTTGTTTATTAATTTTACTGGCACCCAAATAGCTATGAACTTGTTGAAAATGGAGATATCACATTCATCTTTTTACTCCCCATGTCTAGTAGAGTACCTGAGGCAAAGCTAGCAAATGCCGACTGATGGAACAATTCCAGCTCTGTTATTAAAATCATCATATAACACAAACTTGTCAATGGAAAAGTTAACTGTCAGATACCAAAAAAGGGAAATAAGCTATTTCAAATAATAATCATATAAAAAATATTTATTCTGTCCCAGCATAGTGTTATAAATATTGAAATGTAAATTAAAGGCAGTAGGGCACACCTATATCTTGTTTCTAGTTTTTGCTGATAGCTGTATATAATCAACTATTATTACTTTGATACCACCATATAATGTGGGTTATAAGATTTTCAGATAAAAGCAACTCTTATTTCATTTGTTTTTCTTGAATTACTCCATATAGGAAGAGGCTTTGGAATCGTATTTCTTGCTTTGAAATTTTATTTCTTGCATTTATATGCCTTTGCAATAAAATCGTGTTAACTTATAATCTCTCACACAATGGTTTCTCCTAGTGTTTAATAAAATGATATTAAGGGTAACTGCTACTATTTTTTCTAAAATTAGAAGGTAACATTGAATGGACACACAGTGGATACATTTTACATTCTGAAATGTATGCTTTGCTGGAGCAGAATGAATGCAATCAATGTAATGGAAATGCTGCACTAATGGCTCATTAAACATGGAAAGTATGCATAGATGAAAAAAGTCTGTGCATATGTTTCAATTCACTGAAGGAAGCAATGAACTATAATGTAGAAAGAAAAGGAAACATACTTCTTTACATAAATATTCTTACTTCTGGGAAAGAATTGTTGAATCAATCAGGAATTTGACAGCAAGATTTCAACTATTGGAGCAGACAACTTTATATTGTAATTGATGGATCTGGTGGACTTTTAAATATTTTTTTCCCTATTCTGTGCTTTTTCACATTGTTTCTATATCTTTTTGTTTTTTTGCAAAGTTCTTTAATTGATCAATATTTTCTTTTGTGATATGTGTTTTATTGCTCACAAGAAAAAAAATTCTCTATTTAAATGTTATACTCTCTTACACTTTCTTTTAAACTTGTCACTTATACCACTGCAATTCACCCCAAATTATTTTAGTATATGATGTGAAATCCAAGTCTAGCTTTACTTTTTTCACCTTTATTCAATTGTCCCAGAAACATTTATCAATTATTCCACATTTCTTCACTGATTTGTAATATACCCTTTGTCTTAAACCACGCAAAGCTCCCCAGTATCAATAGAAAGAGAGAGGAAGTAGATGATAACCTTTTGCAGTGGGAAACAAAAAAGATATTTTAAAACTCTTGTTTGTGTTTGGAACTGTCACCTCCTATGACATGTCAAACAACCTTATTTGGCATTGGATAGTGTAAGTAATTTTTTGCCCTGACAAAATATATTTAGGTACCCACTTAAGCAAAACTTATAATATAGATTTAATCATATATCCACTGTTATCATTGACTTCATTGTGTTCTTCTACCTCTGCCTGATGCACCTCTTGATTATTTAGCATTGTTGCCAAGCGTTTGCTGTTAGTAGCTGATAACATTCATCTTCTTTTGCTAAATATTTCTCATATACAAGAAGATTTAAGACTGTTTATCCCTGTAGTTGGAAGATTTTTCCTCTAAAAGCTGTTTATACTTTTCCTAGCACGAAGACCAGCTTATATGCCACACAAATGTCTCTTAAAAAGTTAGTCACTCAATGCCCTGCTAATAGGAGTGAAAAAGACACTAGAAACAAAAATCTTTTCTAACCAGAAAACCACTTTTGTGTAAATTTTGAGCTCCTTGCACCACAGTGACTACAGTGTGCCTCACTAAGGTAAACATAGAAAATGGTATCATTTATTGTTTCAAATTAATAGGGTAATTTTAAGTATGATAAGTTTATCGAAGATATTACAGAAGTATACATTTTAAGATAACCCTAGAAATAATTCTTTTAAGAGCATGTTACAATTATTATTTTAAAATGCATTACTCCTACCCTAATTTTAGTTGGAAGAGATGTATGAAAATTACAATGATTGTACTGCATAGAATATGTCATTTTTGTTTGATTTTTTAATTAGCAGTTTAATTTGTGCAGTGTCGAATATAAGAGATAATCTGATAGGTTCATCATCACAGAGTCTCTGGCAGTTAACATGAATACAAAATATTAAATGTATTACTTACCTCAGTAAACGGTCACTAGTCAGTAGGTTGATAATTTACATCTTGTAGAACACTGGCCATGACTGATGGATTTTTATCCTTTCTTATTATGTATACATTTTTTTTCATTAATAGTGTTCCCCCTCCAAGTCAGTTTTTATATTCAATCCTAGCACAAATGATTTTAAAAATGAAAGAGATGAAGGAGATCATTAGACTTCTAGCAGAGGAAAAGTTGTAATACAAGTTGGTTTAGAACCAAAGTGCTTTCTAACTTTCCCATTTGTTTGTTTTTGTTTTATGTATAGCCTTGGTATTAAAAAATGAAGTTGAAGATGTAAACAGTTCAGTTAGGAAACCTTCAGAGATATTCTGCACTGATCTTCATTAGAGTTTATGTAGTGCATGACCGTGGTAATATCAAATGGTTGTGTAAGTATCTACAAGGCCTTTTTTCAAAAAAGCCATCAAATTGCGTCTCTCTAATTATTGCAAATATCTTGTTTACTCCTATTTATTCACTACATCACTTGAAGTTTCCTCTTGAATCTGAGCATGTCCTGTAGGTCTACCTTAGAAGAAAGGAAAAGTGCTATCTTCCACATTGGGTTTCAGCTGGGCTTGCAGCCAAGTGTACATTGCAATTTGCAATTATCTCCTTTTCCTGCTTGTGCTGGCAAAGAGAGGGAAAATTTTAAATATACTCTCTGTGAAAAGAGTGTGAGATCAGAAAACAGACAGTATTATGAATACTTAATGTATTTCCTACTCAGGACAATTTCTAGCACTTTTCTTTTGGGATTTAGGCTTCTGTGTATAATATCCCCTTGAAAACTGAAGAAGTACAAGTCTCCTTGCTTGTAAGCGACTAAATGGCTGACATTCTGGATGCATGTTTTCATAGACTATTGTGTTTTGAGTAAATATAAATGGGATCACTGGATAAATGGATTTGGAAGAGTAACGAAACAAGAATAGCATGGGGGAATTATCTCACAGGAACATTAAACTTAAGGGGATTTAACTGTATTCCCATTAAGAGAAAAAGATTAAAATAAAATATGTACAGCCATGTGTCATTTAATGACAGGGATACCTTTTGAGAACTGTGTCCTTAGGAGACTTGTCATCATGTGAGCATCATCTTGAACAGTCATGTGTTTCTGAACAACCGGGATATGTTCCAAGAAATGTGTCATTAGACAATTTTGTCATAGTATAAATATCACAGAGGGTACTTAAACAGACCTAGATGGTATAGCCCCCTACACACTTAGGCTATATGGTATACCCTATTTTTCCTAGGCTATAAAAATTTTCAGCATGTTACTGTAGTGAATACTGTGGGTAAATGTAACACAATGGAAGTATTAATATATCTAAGCATATCTAAATATAGAAAATGTAATGCATTGTCCTAAAATGTTAGGATAGCTATGACTTCACCAGGTGACAGAAATTTTTCAGTTCCCCTATAATCTATGGAATCACCATCATATAGGCAGTGTGTCCTTGACTACAACGTTATGTGGCATATGACTGTACATCTATGTAAGTTGCATAGACCATTTTAGTCTCCATTTCACTCTATGAGAATGTATCCTAAACGGTAAATGCAATTAAGTTTTAAAAACATGTTGCAAGCATACACAAAAGCATAGAGTAATTGTGCAAATTATTTTAAAGTTTTCCAGGCCATAGATGAAAAGGTAAAGTTCATTGCTTAAGTAGCCAGGGAAAAGGAGAGTGATAGAAACAATGGCAGTCTTGGGGCAGACAGTGAAATACTGAGAGCCTTTGACAGTCATTGAAAAAGAATTGGAGCCCATTCTCCATGTCGTGCTTATTTCAGATTGCATGCCTGTATCAAAACATCTCATGTACTCCATAAAAATATACACCTACTATGTACCCACAGAAATGAAAAATTAATTAGAACAATGAACAAAGAATAATGGATTTATATGGGCGTACATAAATCCAAGTGTATAATAGTTTATACACATGGACTTATCAAGAATGATAATTCTTTATCATTCATGATAAATGAAACAATCTTTATCATTCTAAATCAATGAAACTATCAAGAATGATTTAGATGTACAGAATTTATAGTGAGGCATGACCATTAGAATCTAGCCAGAATATAGCGTACAATTTCACTATATTAACATATTCTTGAAATTGTCTATTCCTTTGGTTTCTACTAGATGGTACAATTAGAGAAGAATTAGGGAGGGACAAGAAACTAGCATTTACTGGGTCTCTAACATGTGCCAAAGGCGAATGGCATCTCAGGAAGGTGCAGCTGCCTTTATGTGACATAGGGAATAAAACACTTCATTTAGAAAATGACATTTGATCTTCCTTGAGAAATACAAATAGAACCTATCCAGATGGAGGAAGGCGGTGAGCAATAGCATGTTTGAGTACATACTTTTGTTCTCACACATCATGTACCAAACACAGAAGAAAATGACGCATCTAAAATTTTTTTTAAAACTACGCTGATGCTTTTTTTTTCTTCACAACACATTTTTATGGGTTTTTTGTTTGTTTGTTTGTTTGTTTTTGAGACGGAGTCTCACTCTGTTGCCCAGGTTGGAGTGCAGTAGCACGATCTCAGCTCACTGCAAGCTCCGCCTCCCGGGTTCATGCCATTCTCCTGCCTCAGCCTCCCGAGTAGCTGGGACTACAGGCACCGGCCACAACGCCCGGCTAATTTTTTGTATTTTTAGTGGAGACGGGGTTTCACCATGTTAGCCAGGATGGTGTCGATCTCCTGACCTCGTGATCCGCCCGCCTCGGCCTCCCAAAGTGCTGGGATTACAGGCGTGAGCCACTGCGCCCGGCCCATTTTTATGTATTTTAAGCTCCAAGTTTTCTTAGCTATTTTCATCTGTCATATATAGCCTCAATATATTGTTGCCTGGCACATAGTAGGCATCCAATTAAAATTAATTGAATGCATGACTGAAACAAGAGTTTCTCTTCATTAGGATTCTTAATTTAAGCTTAAATTTAGAAATCCTCTTTCTTAGTTTAACTCAACACTAATAAGATTGCCGTTTCTATCATATTCTGTGTCTTTCCCCATGATTTCCACAGCTCTTTGAATTAGGATAATGACTTTTATTTTATTTTATTATTTTATTTATTTTATTTTTTTTGAGATGTAGTCTTGCTCTGTCGCCCAGGCTGGAGTGCAGTGGCGCCATCTCGGCTCACTGCAACCTCCGCCTCCCAGGTTCAAGCGATTCTCCTGCCTCAGCCTCCCGAGTAACTGGGACTACAGGCACCCACCACCACGCCCGGCTAATTTTTGTATTTTTAGTACAGACAGGGTTTCACCATATTGGCCAGGCTGGTCTCGAACTCCTGACATTGTGATCTGTCCGCCTCGGCCTCCCAAAGTGAGCTACTGCGCCAGGCCTAGGATCATGACCTTTATAACCTATAGTGAGAAAAGGCGCAGATCTTTCTCTTATTGGTATGACTCTGCTCAAACTCAGATACACAATCTAGAGTCAAGATGACACCGTAAAATTATTTTTTTAAAAAAAGAAAGAAGCCTGGGCATGGTGGCTCACACCTGTAATCCCAGCACTTCGGGAGGCTGAGGTGTGTGGATCACTTGAGGTCAGGAGTTCGAGACCAGCCTGGCCAAAATGGTGAAACCCTGCCTCTACTAAAAATACAAAAATTACCCAGGCATGGTGGCAGACACCTGTAATCCCACCTACTTGGGAGGCTGAGGCAGAAGACTCACTTGAACCCGAGAGGTAGTGGTTGCAGTGAGCTGAGGTAATACCACTGCACTCCAGCCTGGGCATCACAGCGAGTTAAAAAAAAAAAAAAGAAATAAGAATACGAACTGCAATCACATTTCCAGGCTGGTTGTAAAATAGGAACAGCACACTTGAGCCAAAGCAAAGGTTTCAAGAAGGATAAGGTCAAATGCACAGAATATGGGACTTAGATTGTCAAGCTGAGGTTAAAGTCAGTAATTATTGGAGATACCCAGGGATTCCAACTTTAGACTAGGGGCATCTAGGCTGTCATAAGTAAGAAGAGAGCAGGGGCTTCAAAACTTGGCTGTCACAGGTAGCATTTCTTTTCCCCTTGACCCTGGGTCACAGGTTGTCCGCTTGCAAATATTTTCGTGTCACCTAACACTGACCTTCTCTTCTCGCTCACCTTCTCTTCTCGCCAGTCTTGCAGGCCACACCTTACTCCTACCACATCTTGCCCTAGGTTTTCCTTTTCTTGCACTGAAAGTTCTCCTAACTTATGCCATCCTACTGGGGAGAAAAATAAGTTTCTTTCTCTCCCTGCTACATAACGACATTACAACACTTAATAATCCCATTCAGGTCCAAAATGCACATCTTTCTCTTTGCAAATAGTTACTATACTTTCTTTAAACATTCTTATTACTTATTTTGAGAATGTTTCTATTTTCTCAGTTTTAGCATTTCATGAGTCTTTGACAGTTGGGTCTCAGAGAGAGGCCAGTTAGGAATTGGACAATCGTCTTAAGCAGGCTCTGGGTTTCCTGTACTTTTCTGTGTAGTGCCTGTACTGATTAAACTATGACCTGCAGTTTTTCTTTTTACGGAGTTCATAGTGGTCATTTGAAATATGATGTGGCATTCAGAAAAATTACTCTTTCTCCTGCAGTTTCTGTGAATATATTTTACACTGCAGCAATTGTCATACAAGGCATATAAGGATTTATTCAAAAATTTATCAACAATCTGAGATGCATTGGTAAGAATTACAATGAAAATATTAGTTGTTCTTTATATCACTGCAAACAATAGACAAATCCTTACATGCAAGAAAACTTGCTATGATGTTTCAATATTGTAATTTCAGCCAATCTAAGGCTAAGGTTCTCCAAAGTTTAAATATGGTATTTTTTTTCCTTTTAGAAAATCCCCATACATTTAATAGCCCAGTCATAAACATACTGCCCATGTAGGTCTCCTTTACTTGTGACCTCTAGCTGTGAGAGAATCCTTAGGTTCCAGAGACCAATAGTTCACTGTGTGCTAAAGGACATGCTTTAGCTACTCCTTTTGAATTCTTTCTCCTTTTCTAAGTGGGCAGCTCTCACCCGCTCATTCTCTGGGCTTTGCATTTAGAATGATTGGTCTTCCCCACTATTATTTTAGACAATTACATTTATCATGAGAAATTAATCCTTGAGGGATCAATGATGCGTGCTTTTCTCTGGCTCACAGGAACAAAACTATTATTCATTTTCCACTTGACATAAAGTGACCCGTGAATCCATTTACATTTTCATTCCCCTGCTGGCAGTAGCAGTGAAGCCCTTTGTCAGTTATCAGCTAGTAGTGACCGCTGCAGGCACAGCTACCACTCAGCCCAGGGAGGACTGCTTCCGGGGCAGGTCCCCTAGGTGCCAATAAAGAATGCAACCATTAGCCCACATGTAGGGACCTAAATAACGCTGGTCAGGGTCTTGGGTCTACCTATGTGAAGCAAACAGGCAAACATTAACGATTTTGCTGTGACCTGTGTTTGAGTGATAATTGTGTAATTCGAAGTGAAGAACTATGAGAGCTGGGGCATTTGTCATTGGAACTTTTCCATTTTCTCTCTAAGGGTACATTTCTTTCATTTTTATACCCTCTACCCTGAAAGTTGTCTTCAGTCTTCAGTCACTGCCCCTGTATTCCATGCCATTATATTATGTCATATATTGGTGACTCCCGTCCCTGGAAAATTTAATGAGAAATGGGAATGAAAATAATATCGTCATGGTGGAATGACAGGCGGCTGATATTGTTGAGCTAGGGAATGCTTGCAATGCTGAGCACAGCCACATGTGCCAGGAATAGGGAAATGTATGACACAAGACACAGTCTTGAGGTGCTCATGGGCTATTAGGAAGTTGCAGCATGATCTCACCATCTGAAAATGAAAAATGAATCATTCTCTGGGGAATGAGCTAAATTTGACTCCTGAAATCACCATGGTGCCAGGGATTACGGTCTCTGAACGTGCTACAGACTTGGAGTGACTAATGAGCTGCTTGAGGTCATAGAGAGACTTAGGCAATTAAAGACAATTAATGCACATTATCTTGCTTAGAACATAGAGAATGATACTCCAGTTACGCAGTGGTTACTTTTGTGACCTGTTTAGATAACTCTAAACACCATATTTCTCCTAGATTTTATAATCTTGTTGTTTATTCAGTATAGTTTGTTTTCTAACATAAACTTGATCTTTACTGTTGTGAGATTCTTGAGAACAGAGACACTGTATGTTATTTCTTCTTTATATTCCCAGTGCATTAAGAGCTTCCAAAACAATAGATTTTTGCTAAATAAGATAACTGTTGAACAAATGAAAGAATGAGCAACTGCAGAGCTGTGTTTTGTGCATTTTCTTTAACACAGTCTATTTTTACTGCTGCCGATCTTTACTGTTGCCGATCAACCTGAGCTGAGTTCATATTTGAGTGCAAAATTCTTCTTCTGACTAAGTAAGGAATACTTGAGATGATGCAGGATTGAAGGTTCCTAAGTTTATCAGTAAGGGAGTAAGGGAGTCAGCATATTTTAACCTACTTTGGGTAAAATATGACATTGAACTAAGAGACAAAAAACTACAATGAAATTAGTTAGCATAGAATTTTTTTTTTTTTTTTTTTTTGAGACAGAGTCTCGCTCTGTTGCCGAGACTGGAGTGCAGTGGCACGATCTTGGCTCACTGCAACCTCCACCTCCTGGGTTCAAGCGATTCTCCTTCCTCAGACTCCTGAGTAGCTGGGATTACAGGCAGGTGCCACCACATCCAGCTAATTTTTGTATTTTTAGTAGAGACAGGGTTTTGCCATGTTGGCCAGGCTGGTCTCAAACTCCTGACCTCACATGATCCACCTGTTTTGGCCTCCCAAAGTGCTGGCATTACAGCATAAGCCATCGCGCCTGGCCAACATTATAGAATTTTAAATTAAGGACGTCTGAAAGATAATTGAGTTCAACATTTCACATTCACCCTAGACTGCTCTCCCCAGATCAGGAGCTACTGGAGATTTTGAAGGAAAACAGGCCTATTCCTAAAATGTAAAAAGTGAGCATGAAAATTGCATCTGATGATGACTTTCAGGAGAAACAGTTAGTGTGCCTATGCAAGGTGATCTGTGTGGGACAGAGCCAGGACTATTACGAAGCACTTGATAGCTCACCAAGGAGGATTGATGAGAAAATTCATTATAAGGAGTTTGGCTACCGCGAAATGTAAGTTGACTTCTAAATAAAGAATTCAAATGAAATAAAAATGATCGACAAAAGTTGACTAAAAGTTCTCTAAAATATATCTATTTCTAATTTTATTTCATTTGATAATTACCTAAATTACTCTGAATCTTACCTTCAGTTTTACTTGTCTTTGTTTGAACAGTAATTCTTTTGTCTCGAATGTCATGTATCTTTGCTTAATGCCATGAAATTTAGCCAGTCTTAAAAATCTTTGATAGAGGAAAGAAAAATGTCCTAAACATGTGTTATTTATTTTACTTCCTGAGTCTCAAAATGTGTTTTCATATCATGCTTCAAGTGTCATGGTTTAGTTTTTGCCTTACTCATTTTTAATATATCTCATTTAATAGATTAATATTATATTCCCTTTTAACCTGCTTATTTCAAGAATAAAACACAATGTCTTAAATAGTAACACAATTAATTCAGATTTTTTTGACAGCACGATGTATAGTGCCTAAATATATTCAGCCAGATTTAAAACAGGGCATAATAAGTAAAAAAACAAAATTTCATATTGCTGAAAAATCGATTTGGTGTTTAATATTTATTTAGATTTATAAAAATTGTTTCATATTGTCCTGTGTTATCACTAAGCAATTAAAGCATTGCTATCTGAGTAGAACTGCCTTGGATATTGTGTAGCTTATGAAATTTAAATGGCTCAACACAGTAGGATTCTGATTTGCAAAGAAACAGTCTGAAAGCTCATCTTCCAGGCTGGAAGACACTGGTTTATTTATTTCACTGTATTAGGCAAGACAGGATGATTTTTTTTTTTTTTATGTTGAGTGGATGCCTTTTGGAAGATTAGAAAACTCTGAGGAAGAGGGTTCTGAACAACAAGCCATCTCAATTTACTGAACACCAGCAGTGGAGGCAAAAAATGAGAAAATCCATGAGTTTCCTCTTGATCTATTAAAGTCCTATTTGTGATCCAAATCAGAACAGGAAACTTTCTTCATAGCCTTAGTCCACTGTTTCTGAATTAAAATCACTTCATCATGGTGTTATTTTGAATACCGTGATCTTAATTAAGATCCAAACCTTAGTGAACATTTGGAAAACAATAGAATTTGCTGCAAAGTGTTACAAAAACATGCAAAATTTCTAATCATTGTCACTTACTAATGAAGTTTATGTTTCTGTAAAAGAATAGCCTGTAACTAAGTATTCTTTGGGGTTGTCTTTAAAACCGATTTGTTTAAATTTAAATTCCCAGATGTCTTAATAGAAGACAGTAAAGTCCTAAAACAAAGGTATTCACTGTGTTCAGCTCCTTAACACCAAGTACAGATCAATTTGTTAGCTGCAGTGTTGGATATCTTCCAGCACTAAAACTGACAAGGTGATATTAAGATAAAATATATTACCTCCTTTCAGTGTTAAGATATCTTAAACCTGGAACTGGACTCAGAGGAAGAATTTATGTAGAAATGGTTTTCCATGAGTGTAGAAATAGTTTGGGGCAAATGTTAAATTTTTGAACAAATGTTTCCTGAATCTCCTTTTTATGTACAGCAGGGGTTCACAAACTCTTTCTGCAAAGGACCAGATACAAGTATTGTAGGCTTTATCGGTCAGCCAAACGATTTCAGTTTCTGTCTCTATATTCAAATCTGCCCTTGTGGCATGAAAGCAGCCATGGACAATATCTAAGCAGATAGACATGGCTGGCTGTTCCAAAAAAAAATGTTATTTACTAAAACAGGTGACTGGCCAGATTTGGTCTGGGGGGCCAGATTTGACCAACCCCTAATGTAGAACAATGTGTTGAGAATCATTTAGGAAATTAATTTATAAAAAAAAAAAAAAACAGTGCTACTCCCCTCCTGGAGCTTATCATATGATATAAATCAAAGAAGCTTATGCATAAATACTTAAATAATAAGTAAAACTTGAAATGTACAAGAGAAGAAGGTGCATGATAAGAGTCATGTAAGAACGGCAGGAAGGTGGGGTCCATGTGTACAGAGGAGAGGGGGTGCAATCATTTAAAACTAAGGAAGAATTGCAGGCACTCAAAGCTGTCAAGCAGTACCCTGATGGATGGAGACTGCGCTGTAGAGAAGAGAGCATAATGGAACCCTGGGAGAGCCATGTTCTTTCCACCCATCTCACAGTCTTTGGGCTGCTTTGTTCTTCTCTAAATGCAGAGTAAATATTCTTATCACTGTCTTATAGAGGAGGATGCTAGGAACCAGTGTTGGACAAATTAGCAGAGTCAGAACTCACATACAGGTTTTTCTTACTTCAAATCCCTCAGGATTTTGTACGATACATTCTTGCAGGGCATTCAGGCAAAGTGTATTAAATTGCATTTTTCTTGAATGGCGTACACTCTAGCCTAACTAAACATGGGTATTTTGTTGTACTAAATAGGAGTAAAGGTTGAAAATTTTGGGTACAAGCCGAAGTTGGATGGTTTTGAATGCAAAGATGTTTGAAGTTTAGGTGGGAAATAGAAGAGGACCCTTAAAAGTTTTAAATTATAGAATAAGATAATTAAAATGATGATTTATAGAGAGGTGAATCTGCTGAAATATCCAGGCTATAGAAAACCATTATGTAGTGCTTGACTAAACTTTATTCAGAGGGATAATGACTAAGAATTAGACACACGATGGAAACAGGTATGTGAGGGGTTGCACACTTTTGAGTACAACAGGTGTCATTTGCAGGAATATACACATGACCATGGTTTTGAGAAACCTTATGCTAGACTAGCAAGAACTTCAATCTTCCAGGTATCTCCTCTAAAATATCATTATGGTTGTTCAGAGGTAACCCTTGGCATCAGTTCTGACTCTCTCATGTTCTGCTTCTGTTAGTGAAGTGGAAGTGGATGTCACCTTTGTGGCTGGACACCACAATTTCTGCTCCCCAGAGAGCTCCACAGTGGTGCTCCTTGAGCCTCTCTAGTTGGGTCTAATAATGGGAACGTAAATTATTTGGGATTGTCACTGTCTCTGTACGCAACTTCTACTTTAAGCCTTATCAGTCTCACTCTTAATCCTTTTGGTCTTAGTGTAACATGCACAGAGATGAACAGGAAGAAGTATTCTGGTGGCATGATTGGGAAAATTGTCTACTCATCTGTGTATGCTTTATGAAAGGCACAAACTGTCTGAGCCCAAAGGGTTATCACCCATGCCTGTACAATATTTCCCACTTAGACACACACTCTTACATGAAAATTCATGTATAACATGGAATTCTCCTGCCAGGGAGCATTCACTGTGCCCAAGAGCTCAGGCTGTGCCCAGAACCAGCTGCCGCCTTTGACGTAGGCCTTAGTGTGGAATGTGATTCACCAGTTTACTCTTTTAATATCTGCAATCTGGCCTCCATTTAGGGCTGCTCAATCCACCAGATGAATATTTATATCTTTGAGCTACCATTGAGGGTTTCATCCCCAGCCATTTCTCCTACAGACAAATGATTCTTAGGTTCCTGTGTTACACAGTATGAGCAAGTATCTATGGAGGATGGGGAATGACGAACACAAGCATCCAATTCACAATGCAAATGTACTCAGGAAAAGATGATGCTTGATTATTCATTAGCAGGGTTTGAGCTTCAGATCAACCAGACCACATATTGTAGCAGAAAAACCTTTTCTGTACTCCTGCCTCAGCAATATCTGGACTCAATATCTAGTTCAGCCTAAATCTATTGTATACTAAATAGTGTAAAAGAGGTATTTAATAGATAATTTTTAAAAAGCAAAACCATGATCACACAAGGCATGGTAGCCCCAAATTGTAATTTCTTGGAGGTGGGACACAGGCAGCCAAAAGGAAGTGAAGCACTCGGTAGAATATACATGAAACGGTGCACAGTAGTTGATGCTGCTTGGGTGAAAGGAAGGGGAAAAATCTATTGATCACAGAGGATCAATGTTTAGTGATCTGGTTGTGTGTGTCAGATACCTTACTAAACGTTTTTACATTGGACCTCATTTAATCTTCGTGATAGGCCTATGTGTAACAAATTGTTGAATAACTTAAAGATGTCAGGTGGAAAATATGATTTCATTTGTTCTTTAATAATTTTTATTGATGTAGACTTTAGTAACATTATTACATATTATATTCATATGCATGTAACCTATATATTTGCTTCCAAACAAAACTATATTCTTGAAATAAAAGTTAATACAAATCCTGTGAAGAAAGTCATTGGTAGCTTGATGGGGATGGCATTGAATCTATAAATTACCTTGGGCAGTATGGCCATTTTCACGATATTGATTCTTCCTACCCATGAGCATGGAATGTTCTTCCATTTCTTTGTATCCTGTTTTATTTCATTGAGAAGTGGTTTGTAGTTCTCCTTGAAGAGGTCCTTCACGTCCCTTGTAAGTTGGATTCCTAGGTATTTTATTCTCTTTGAAGCAATTGTGAATGGGAGTTCACTCATGATTTGGCTCTGTTTTTCTGTTATCGGTGTATAAGAATGCTTGTGATTTTTGTGCATTGATTTTGTATCCTGAGACTTTGCTGAAGTTGCTTATCAGCTTGAGGAGATTTTGGGCTGAGACAATGGGGTTTTCTAGATATACTATCATGTCATCTGCAAGCAGGGACAATTTAACTTCCTCTTTTCCTAATTGAATACCCTTTATTTCCTTCTCCTGCCTAATTGCCCTGGCCAGAACTTCCAACACTAAGTTGAATAGGAGTGGTGAGAGAGGGCATCCCTGTCTTGTGCCAGTTTTCAAAGGGAGTGCTTCCAGTTTTTGCCCATTCAGTATGATATTGGCTGTGGGTTTGTCATAGATAGCTCTTATTATTTTGCGATACGTCCCATCAATACCTAATTTATTGAGAGTTTTTAGCATGAAGGGTTGTTGAATTTTGTCAAAGGCCTTTTCTGCATCTATTGAGATAATCGTGGTTTTTGTCTTTGGTTCTGTTTATATGCTGGATTACATTTATTGATTTGCATATATTGAACCAGCCTTGCATCCCAGGGATGAAGCCCCCTTGATCATGGTGGATAAGCTTTTTGATGTGCTGCTGGATTCAGTTTGCCGATATTTTATTGAGGATTTTTGCATCAATGTTCATGAAGGATATTGGTCTAAAATTCTCTTTTTTTGTTGTGTCTCTGCCTGGCTTTGGTATCAGGATGATGCTGGCCTCATAAAATGAGTTAGGGAGGATTCCCTCTTTTTCTATTGATTGGAATAGTTTCAGAAGGAATGGTACCAGTTCCTCCTTGTACCTCTGGTAGAATTCGGCTGTGAATCCATCTGGTCCTGGACTCTTTTTGGTTGGTAAGCTATTGATTATTGCCACAATTTCAGAGCCTGTTATTGGTCTATTCAGAGATTCAACTTCTTCCTGGATTAGTCTTGGGAGGGTGTATGTGTCGAGGAATTTATCCATTTCTTTTAGATTTTCTCCTTTATTTGCATAGAGGTGTTTGTAGTATTCTCTGATGGTAGTTTGTATTTCTGTGGGATCGGTGGTGATATCCCCTTTCTCATTTTTTATTGCATCTATTTGATTCTTCTCTCTTTTCTTCTTTATTAGTCTTGCTAGCGGTCTATCAATTTTGTTGATCCTTTCAAAAAACCAGTTCCTGGATTTATTAATTTTTTGATGGGTTTTTTGTGTCTCTATTTCCTTCAGTTCTGCTCTGATTTTAGCTATTTCTTACCTTCTGCTAGCTTTTGAATGGGTTTGCTCTTGCTTTTCTAGTTCTTTTAATTGTGATGTTAGGTTGTCAATTTTGGATCTTTCCTGCTTTCTCTTGTGGACATCTAGTGCTATAAATTTCCCTCTACATATTTCTTTGAATATGTCCCAGAGATTCTGGTATGTTGTGTCTTTGTTCTCGTTGGTTTCAAAGAACATCTTTATTTCTACTTTCATTTCGTTATGTACCCAGTAGTCATTCAGGAGCAGGTTGTTCAGTTTCCATGTAGTTGAGCGGTTGTGAGTGAGTTTCTTAATCCTGGGTTCTAGTTTGATTGCACTGTGGTCTGAGAGACAGTTTGTTATAATGCCTGATCTTTTACATTTGCTAAGGAGAACTTTACTTCCAACTATGAGGTCAATTTTGGAATAGGTGTGGTGTGGTGCTGAAAAAAATATATATTCTGTTGATTTGTGGTGGAGAGTTCTGTAGATGTCTATTAGGTCCGCTTGGTGCAGAGCTGAGTTCAATTCCTGGGTATCCTTGTTAACTTTCTGTCTCGTTGATCTAATGTTGACAGTGGGGTGTTAAAGTCTCTCATTATTATTGTGTGGGAGTCTAAGTCTCTTTGTAGGTCACTCAGGACTTCCTTTATGAATCTGGGTGCTCCTGTATTGGGTGCATATATATTTAGTATACTTAGCTCTTCTTGTTGAATTAATCCGTTTACCATTATGTAATGGCCGTCTTTGTCTCTTTTGATTTTTGTTGGTTTAAAGTCTGTTTTATCAGAGACTAGGATTGCAACCCCTGCCTTTTTTTGGTTTCCATTTGCTTGGTGGATCTTCCTCCATCCTTTTATTTTGAGCCTATGCATGTTTACTTTAAAGTTCATATGGCACCAAAACAGAGCCCGCATCGCCAAGTCAATCCTAAGCCAAAAGAACAAAGCTGGAGGTATCACACTACCTGACTTCAAACTATACTACAAGCCTACAGTAATCAAAACAGCATGGTACTGGTACCAAAACAGAGATATAGATCAATGGAACAGAACAGAGCCCTCAGAAATAATGCCGCATATCTACAACTATCTGATCTTTGACAAACCTGACAAAAACAAACAATGGGGAAAGGATTCCCTATTTAATAAATGGTGCTGGGAAAACTGGCTAGCCATATGTAGAAAGCTGAAACTGGATCCCTTCCTTACACCTTATACAAAAATTAATTCAAGATGGATTAAAGACTTAAACATTAGACCTAAAACCATAAAAACCCTAGAATAAAACCTAGGCATTACCTTTCAGGACATAGGCATGGGCAAGGACTTCATGTCTAAAACACCAAAAGCAATGGCAACAAAAGCCAAAATTGACAAATGGGATCTAATTAAACTAAAGAGCTTCTGCACAGCAAAAGAAACTACCATCAGAGTGAACAGGCAACCTACAAAATGGGAGAAAATTTTCGCAACCTACTCATCTGACAAAGGGCTAATATCCAGAATCTACAATGAACTCAAACAAATTTACAAGAAAAAAACAAACAACCCCATCAAAAAGTGGGTGAAGGACATGAACAGACACTTCTCAAAAGAAGACATTTATGCAGCCAAAAAACACATGAAAAAATGCTCACCATCACTGGCCATCAGAGAAATGCAAATCAAAACCACAATGAGATATCATCCCACACCAGTTAGAATGGCAATCATTAAAAAGTCAGGAAACAACAGGTGCTGGAGAGGATGTGGAGAAATAGGAACACTTTTACACTGTTGGTGGGACTGTAAACTAGTTCAACCATTGTGGAAGTCAGTGTGGCGATTCCTTAGGGATCTAGAACTAGAAATATCATTTGACCCAGCCATCCTATTACTGGGTATATACCCAAAGGACTATAAATCATGCTGCTATAAAAACCCATGCACACGTATGTTTATTGCGGCACTATTCACAATAGCAAAGACTTGGAACCAACCCAAATGTCCAACAATGATACACTAGATTAAGAAAATGTGGCACATATACATCATGGAATATTATGCAGCCATAAAAAATGATGAGTTCATGTCCTTTGTAGGGACATGGATGAAATTGGAAATCATCATTCTGGGTAAACTATTGCAAGAACAAAAAACCAAACACCACATATTCTCACTCATAGATGGGAATTGAACAATGAGAACACATGGACACAGGAAGGGGAACATCACACTCTGGAGACTGTTGTGGGGTGGTGGGGGGAGGGATAGCTTTAGGAGATATACCTAATGGTAAATGATGAGTTAATGGGTGCAGCACACCAGCATGGCACATGTATACATATGTAAATAACCTGCACATTGTGCACATGTACCCTAAAACTTAAAGTATAATTAAAAAAAAAGTTAATATTAAAGAAAGTCTTTTTTCCCTAAAATATTATTGTACAAAGAGAGAAGACTCTTAATAAATGTTGACCTCTGACAAAAGCTTAATTTATCCTAAAGCATTTATTAAACATCTATTGTGTACTTAAAATTGGAAAGGCTTTCTTTTGAGGAAAAAATAAAAAGGCACTATATTTGTTCTCAAACACTAGCGATACGAATAATAGGTGTCTATATCTGAGAAAAATGCAGGGGAAATATAAGGGATATCTAAGTCTATTTGGGCTCATATAGCAAAATTCCTTAGAGGTGGATAGCTTATCAACAATAACAAAAATGAATGTCTCACAGTTCTGGAAGCTGGGAAGTCCAAACTCAGGTTACCAGCGTAGTCAGGTTCTGCTGAAGAGGCTTTTCTGGGGAGGGTCCTCTGGCAAGGGTCCTTTTCTGGTGCAGATTGCCAACTCCCTGTTGCATCCTCATATGTGAGAAGGGGAGAGGGGTCGCTCTCTGGCCTACTATAAAAAGGCACTCATTCCATTCATGAGAACTCTGCCTGCCCTTGTGACTCAATCACTTCCCGTAAGACCCCACCTGCTAATACCCCCACCTGCTAATACCCACCATGGAGATTTGAACTACAATATATGAATTTTGCATTCAGACCATAGTAAAGAGTATATTTATTGCTTATCTAACACTCTGTTTTAATCCTAAGAAATTTATATCACACATCTACTTCGATGCTATAGCTAGACTAATACATGTTCATCTTCGTGCATTTTCCCATATATGCTATTTTACTTCCATCTGTACTTGAATTTTCTTAGTGGCTTGGGTAAAGCCTTGACATGTACACTTGTTAAAATGGTCTCTTGACGTGACAAGATAACCAGCTACAATTAATGGTCATTGTAATGTTGAGGGGGAAAATCATTCTTGAAGATGATTAGATACTAAATGAATTAGCACACAGCATATTTAAACACAAGTATCAAGTCAAATATGATTTTATCAATCTTTAATAATTTTACTAACCTTTATTAATGTGTATTCTAGTAATGATACTATATACTATGTACATATACTGGTAGCCTAGTATTTCATTTAAAATAAAATTGTATTCTTGAAATTAAAATCAATACAGAGGAAAGCTTATTTCTCTGAAATATTTACAAAATGCACAAATTTTTAAATTTCAAAATTTAACATTTGTGTTTTATTTTAATGAATACAATTTTCAAGTATGTTATATGTACAGAATGGAATACATAACACAAAAGAATTATTTACTATCTGTGTATGAACCTAAACTGCATCAATGACCATATAAAGCAGGTAATATAATTTAAAATAAACAATAATGATATAACAAATTTTTTCATATATAAAATGAAAATGTTGGAGATTAACACTGCGTCTGCCTTTGTGGATGATTTATTCCACAGAGTTCTTTCAAATGTTTAGCTGCCTTGAATCTTGTAGCTTAGTTATAAGGAGAAGTTTGGAGGTAAATGTTCTGCAGCATTCAAAAGGCTTCCTTGAAAGGCATTTAATGCTTGAAAACCTTTTATTAATGTATTTGAAAATAGTCATGTTGGATTGGAATATGAGAGAAAAACTGATTTGGTTGATTTTCCTGGCTCATCAGTTTTGAGGTTATTGTAACTAACACACCTCAGTCAGAGGCACTAATGAATTAAACACACAGTGTTTGATTCTGTGCTGTCTAATACCATAGCAACTGGTCACATGTGGCTATTTAAATTAGAAATTCACATTAAAGTAAAAATTCAGTTTCTCAGTCACACTGGTTATGTTTTGTTTCTCTCTCTCTCTCTCTTTTTTAAAGGAAGTTTTGCTCTTGTTTCCCAGGCTGGAGTGCAATGGCACGATCCCAGCTCACTGCAACATCTGCCTCCCAGGTTCAAGTGATTCTCCTGCCTCCGCCTCCTTAGTAGCTGGAATTATAGGCACGTGCTGACATGCCCAGCTAATTTTGTAATTTTAGTAGAGACGGGGTTTCACCATGTTGACCAGGCTGGTCTCCAACTCCTGACCTCAGGTGATCCACCCGTCTCAGCCTCCCAAAGTGCTGAGATTACAGGCGTGAGCCACCGCGCCTGGCCCACACTGGTTATATTTCAAGCACTCAATAGATACACATGGTTTGTGGCAACTAATGGACAGTGCAGATGTAGATGGAACAGTTCCATTCACACTGAAAGTACTATTAGCCAGTATTATTTTAAGATGTACGATAACCTCCTTTGCAATTTTATTTAGTCAAAAGATAGTAAATGCAGTGTAAAGTCATTAGAGAAATATTGACTTTTAAGGATAATTAAAAACAGTTAGGATAATAAACCTATGTTAAGGTTATTCCTGATTAGATCAATACCATCATGAGACATATTCCAAAGATCCACTGTGAGATGCTTTATGGAAACTCTAATTTCTAACTAAAAAGGCATGATATGTGAACACTCATAGCTTAATAAAAATTATAGTTAATATGAATGGCAGTCTGTCATCATAAACATGGTTAGTTAATTTCCTGGTATCCCTCTCATATTCTTCCCAACTGGCATCATTCATGAAATTTCTGTGTGATTAGTTCCAACTGGATTTCCAAGGTGAGCCCCCTTTTCTAAAAGAAATAATCATAATCTCTTCCCTTTGCCACAATGATGACTTCATGAATATGAATTGAACTCAGGCCCCAGTCCTACCATGAATTGCATTCCTCCTATGATGCCGCTTGATTCAAGGGTGTACAAGAGCTTCATAAGGTCGAAACAAAGTGAAGTCCAGCAATTTTGCTTTAGGATGAGGGAGATCGATTCTCACTTTTACCGGATGCTGGGGTGTGTGGACTGATACCCAGAATAATCATAGTTATGTTGTTGCCCTGAAAGGTGCTAGCCTGAAGATGAAGACATATAGAGGACAGGGGATGAGAGCATCACACACTGTCACTAAAAATCAGTTACTTGGGCTGGGCAGGGAGGCTGAGGTGGGTGGATTACCTGAGGTCAGGAGTTCAAGACCAGCCTGGCCAACATGGTGAAACCCCATCTCTACTAAAAATTAGCCAGGTGTGGTGGAGGGCACCTTTAATTTCAGCTACTCAGGAGGCTGAGGCAGGAGAATCACTTGAACCTGGGAAGAGGAGGTTGCAGTGAGCCGAGATCATGCCATTGCACTCCAGCCTGGGCGACAAGAGCAAAACTCCGTCTTAAAAAAAAATAAATAAATAAAATAAATAAATAAATAAATAAAGTCAGTTACTTATTTACCTTTAACTATAGATGTCAAATTTAGAGTTAGATTTTCTGTTATGTAAAGTCAAAATTATTCTGAAACTCTTAGGTATGTGACGGCTTATAGGCAAAGTTATCTCTCCAAATTGGAAATTAATAATCTTATTTAAATAGAGTCTTCACATTTAGTAAAAGCATACTGATGTTGCTACATTTAAATTGCAAAATAAAAAAAGAGTGACTTACCCTTTAGAAGCAAGAATAGGACTGGGCACAGTGGCTCACACCTGTAATCCCAGCATTTTGGGAGGCTGAGGAGGGTGGATAACTTGAACTCAGTGGTTTGAGACCAGCCTGGCCAACATGGTGAAATCCCATCTGTACTAAAAATACAAAAATTAGCCAGGTATGGTAGCAGACACCTGTAATCCCAGCTACCTGGATGAGAATCACTTTAACCCAGGAGGCAGAGGTTGCAGTGAGCAGAGATTGTCTGGGTGACAGAGAGAGACTCTATCTAACAAAACAAAACAAAACAAAACAATAGACAGTATATTCACCAGGTATACGTATATTAACTTCTATTAAGTTAATATTTTCATAAATGGTTGTTTGAAGTCTCTGGTTTAGGATAGAACAGAAGTACATATTTTGGGTGATATCTGAAAAATGGACTCTGAAGGGAGCACAAGGAGAGAGAATCCAGAGTGAATAAGACAGTAGCTCACGGCTGGGCACAGTGGCTCATGCCTGTAATCCCAGCAGTTTGGGAGGCCGAGGCAGTTGGATCACCTGAAGTCAGGAGTTCGAGACCACCCTGGCCAACATGGCAAAACCCCGTCTCTACTAAAAATACAAAAATAAGCTGGGCATGGTGGCAGGCACCTGTAGTCCCAGATACTCAGGAGGCTGAGGCAGGAGAATCGCTTGAACCTGGCAGACAGAGGTTAAAGTGAGCCAAGATCATGCCACTGCACTCCAGCCTAGGCAACAGAGTGAGACTCTGTCTAAAAAAAAAATAATAAACAAAAAAAACAGTGGCTCATATTTCACAGGCGCGTAATCCACATCACCGCTGTGCATTCTGAGAGTGCAGGCGTGAAGTATAGTCAGCTCGGAATTGTAATCAGGGTCCTTAACTGAAAGATCTAAGGGAAACTAAGATGCTTTGCCCCTCCCACCCTAGACACACAGACAGTAACAGCAGTGATAAATTTCAAGATGAAATCAGAGATGTGCTCCTCCCTCTCCCATTCTCAAAATTAGGAAGGCTTTATTTTGAGGTGCCAGAGCACACATTAGGGGACATACACCTTCCTAGGTAGACATTTCAGATATTTTAGAGAGCATATGGATTAAGAACTTGAAGTCCCAAAATAGTGTTTAAAGACATATGGTAACTAGCAGAGGAATGAAAACGATATTTTTATCAGCAAACCCCAGGGAAGGATGGGGAGACAGATGATCCTGTAAGGGAGCTAAATTTCTTACCTTTCATGGCATAGAGTCAACCACTTAAAGTCTAATGATGATGAGCGAAGAAACTGGTATGTAATTATTGAGGCATCATTGTGGACACAACCAGGAAAATAAAATCTGAAAACAGGAGCCCTTAAAATACAATTTGAAATATGGTGTCAAGTTTGTTGGAGATTTGTTAATTCAAGTGGTGAGTTAACCTAAAAATATCACAGAGGCCAGGTGCGAGGTAAAAACACAAACTGTGTTCCTGCTTCTCTCACACTACAACAGTGGGCACAGAAGGCGTCTGTGTGTGGGACTTTCTCTCTATGTACCAAGTAAGCAACCAGTTCTGCAGTGCACACAAGCTGACTGTCCTCCAACCCAGTTGCATTCCGACCCTGTCTATCTGGAGAGAGCCTCAGATCCCACAGGGTGAGGGCTCCATCCCACAGGCCTGCCCTCCACTTCCAATGCCAGTTGCAAGCCCCCCGCTCTTTTACCTGTGCTTCTGACTGACCAGCTGTAAGTCAGGGATCCCACCACCTCCTCCTTGGGTTTGATTAATTTGCTAGATTCACTTACAGAACTCAAGGAAAGACTTATTTACATTTTCCAGTTTATTATGAAAGATATGACAAAGGATACAGATGAAGAGATGTCTAGGGTGAGGTATGCAGGAAGGGGCCTGAAGCTCCCATGCCCTCTTTGGGGACATCACCCTCCAGGAACCTCCACGTGTTCAGCTGTCCAGAAGATCTTCGAACCCTGTCCTCTTGGACCTTTTATGGAGATTGCATTGGACAGGCATGATTGAAGCATGGAGAAATGTCATTACACAACAAGGGTAAGGTCTAGTCCTCATAGACTGGGTGGCGAAACCCGGCAAACCCTGTCTGTTCTGTCTGCTCTGACGATTCTTCTTGGCCTCTCTGTGCAGTATTCTTCTCTCCCAGGAATGGGGCAGGACTCCTGGAATGGGGGCCTATGAACAACAATCAGACAAGCAGATCAGAGAATTTCTTTATAGCCCCCTCCAGGACAGAAAGGCGGAGAAAGATTCCTGCCCTGGGGGGAAAAATGAGTGGATAAAAGGAAGGAAGGAGAAGGGCAGAGAGAGTCTGTTTTCTGAGGTTTGCTCCTGAGGTCTAAAGAACCCCAATGTTATAACAAAGGCCACGGGAGTTAGAGCCAGAACATAAATGAAAATACATATATAAAAAACATAAAATAATAATGTAAAAGGGAGGAGGCTACTATTGTTTATGACTCAATGTAAAACTTGCAGAGAGAAATGAGTGAAGAATAATACTTCAATCATTCTTCTGTCTTGGTGTTCACAACATAGACACACACACACACACATATACACACATATACACACAGAATCAGAATCAGAATGAAGGAGACCATATGTGCATAGATGGACTTCCTGTAAGAATGCATAGAGAAGGAAAGGAATAGAAATGTAAGAGAATACCAACAGTTATTCCAGTAGAGAATGAAATGATATAATTATTGAGTGATCGTTCATGGAGCGGTTTTGGAAGACTCTCAGGAGGAGTCTCCTGTCCTTGATGGCCTATTAGCCCTTTTTGCCACATGTGAACCCTAACACTCTGAAGGTGAAAGATAATAACAGACAGTGTTGGGACCAGAGCTAAAATTGTTGAATACATAATCATGACAGGGTAAATTAACTATTTCACTTTATCAAGTGTTTAAATAAACTCTTAATATGCGTTAAAAAACTGGCATTTGATGTGGAACATTCTCTTAGATACTATATTTTATAATTTTTAAATTTATGTATGTATTTATTTTGGTGAGCAAGTGAAAACTGCAATTGTCAGTGAACTTCCAAGTGAAATGCCTTTGCGCTGTCTGGGTTTTAGATCTTCAAAAGCTCAAATGAGTGATCCTGTCAAATTACATGGGTTGATATGGAAGAGAGATAAGTAAATAAAACTCCACTATCATATTTGTGTGGTACCACACACATTTGGCTTAAAAATAAAAAGGGATCGAAGACTGTGTAAAGAAATGGAATTTTTTAAAAGATGAGATAGGAGTAAATATAGAAAAGGTCTTAAATGACTTCAGGCAGTGAAGCAAAAAGCACATTCCCTTGTTTCTTCCTGTAGGATGATACCCTAGACCAGGCTATTAGCTGTGGATAGGAGCCCTTTATAGTTCAGCAAACTATTAATTTATAGTTTACCCTTTCAGCTAAGACATTGAAGCTATTCTTTAAAAATTTGAGATAATTTGACTATTTAAAAATTCAATTACCTTTGCAAAATCAAAACAGATCTGTTTTGTAAGGGGTTTGCCATTTCAGCATCTCACTGCAAGTGATAAGGTGGTTCAGTGTTTAACCAAAGATCATGGCCAGTTGACCTGGTCTTCAACCCAGCGCTGTGCCAGGCTGCACATGGAGGGCACCAGCTGAGTATCACCAGCCAAAGGACTCTTTCAAATGACACCAGGAAAGCCTGTCCTGTTCAGAAAAATGACATTTCCAGGAGTTGGAATAATGCTGAACTACATGGTCTGTAAAGTTTCCTCTAAGTAATATCTAAGGCACTGTGAGTCTAGCCTTGGGAACATATTTGTCAAAAGACTATTTAAGAAGGGGAGATTTTTCAGTCCTCATTGTGTTCTCTCTCTCCCTGTCTCTAGTTAAATGTATATATTCATCAGGTATTTGAACTCATTTTGCTAAACATGGGACACAGAATTAATAGGCATTAATATTTTGTCCAAATTTAGATAATAAGATCATATATATATATAATATATATATATTTAACTCTCCTCTTGCTACTTTACTAAATATATATTTATTAATAGAAATGAGTATTACATGTTAATCTCTGAAGACCCCAAAATAAATAAGAAAGTGTCCAACCTTTCAAGTAGCTCTCAGTGCATTGGGGAAAATGAATGAAAAAAGTAAGTTCTACTCTAGTATTAAAGCAAGAGTGTGAATAAAATTTTGTTACAGTTAAACACAGAGCACTTTTAAAAGTTTGAGATTTTGACTAAGGTTAATTTATGGTTTAGCTATACCTCCTGTGAAAGTTCTGAAGATCTTATTGATTTTCTACATTTGGACAAAACATTAATGCCTATGAATTCTGAGTCCCATGTTTAGCAAAGTGAGTCCAAACACCTGAGAATCAAGTGACTTTCCCCCAGTATTGATTTTGTTAGTGGTAACAATTTGAAGGTCTCCTTAACTCTTCTGTTCTCCCAGTTGTCTTTACTCTAAATGTTGCCCTGTGTATTTAAAACCTCTAAAATCCACATTCCTTCCCATAGCCAGTTCCCTTTCTACTTCCCTGGCCTCGTCTTATACTGTGTATGATAGCCACACTGGCCGCCTTCTATTTTTACAAAGATTGCTGTCTCTTGTATACTTGATGTTTCCCTCTTCCTAGAATACTACTCCCTCCAATCTTTATATGGCTAGCTCCTTCTTATTATCCAGATCGCATCTCAAATTGTCTCCACAGAGAGTGCTTTATTGATACTCAAACTAAATAACAACACCCTTGCCCCACAATTACATTTCATTCCATGTTTTCCTATTATTACAATTTAAGGTTTCATAGCCTTTGTGTCTGTAATTATTTTATTTGTTTATCATCTGGTTTCCTCTAATTGAAATAGGTCCATGAAAGCAGAGTGTGATCTCTCCAATCCTGTATCTCCAACACTATGAGCAGTGTTGAGCCATAAGTCCAAAAAAATGTTTGTTGAAGGAGGAAATACTTCTAGTTCCCACAAATTATGCAAAGGGTAAAGTAAAATCTGTCTAAATATTATGAGGGCACCAAGAGAGGTACATTTGTAAAAAGAAGAAATAATAACTATGTAAGCTGAAAACTCTGTATTACTGACTCCTTACAAGAGGACTATAAAAGAGAACAGTAAAATATAAATCAGATGATGAAGGTATAATATTTTCACATGTTTTGTTAATATTTAGTTTAACCTAAGTCATGTTAGGTTGGTGCAAAATAATTGTGGCTTTGACATTACTTTTAATGGCTAAACTGCAATTACTTTTGCACCAACCTGATAAATGTAACCTTTTTCCAGGTGGGTGTCCTGGTTGGTTAGTAATGCTTTTTCCATTAGATTTGAAGTCATTGACATTGTCCAGGAAAAGAAAAGAGCCCAGGACAGAGTTTTTGGAGGATATGAACAGGCAGAGGAGGATGAAAATGAAAAGCCAGAAAGATTAATAGGAAATCAGGAGGATAGGGGGATGTGGTAATGTTGGTGGGGGTTACCTATGTAGTTCTAGTAAAGAAACCAAAAGGCAAAACAGAATTTCAGAAGGGGGCAAGTGATCAACACTATTAATGCCATGAAAAAGCTAATACAGGTAAGGACTGAGCTGTATGTGTCGGTGAAACTCAAGCTGCTGTAACACATAAATCCTTGATTGACAATGGTTTGCCCAGTGGAAGGTTGATTCTCAGGAGCAGAACAGTCCAGGTGATCTTGGTTGGCAGGGAGCTTTGTAATAATTGGAGACCAGGTGTGGAATCTGTTTTTGTGTCGCTATAACAGGATACCCAACACTGGGTAATTTATAATGAAAAGAGATTTAATTGGCTCTGCAGACTGTACAGGAAGTGTGGTACAAACATCTGTTTCTGCTGATGTCCTCAAGTAGTTTCCAGTCATGGCAGAAGGGGAAGGAGAAACAGATGTGTCACGTGGCAAGAGAAGAAGCAAGGTGGGAGGTGCCATGCTCTTTGAAACAACCAGTTCTAGCATGAACTGACCTATCACCAAGGCAACTGTGCTAAACTATTCATGATCCCTTGTAATCCAAACACCTACCACCAGGCCCCGCCTCCAACACAGAATTACATTTCCACATGAGATTCTGAGGAGACAAACATCAAAATTATATCATCGGGTTCCTTCCTTCTTTTGGCCTCACTCTATTTTAGGGTTCCAGAGTCCCTACATTCAGCTACTGAGTGTGGAAAATAGACAAGAGAAGTCACAACTGCTTTTTCTACCCCTTAGTGTGGAAATTATACACATCACTTCTACTCATATTCCTTAGGCACAAAGTCCCATGGTTATGCAAAGGAGCCAAAAAATGTAGTTGGTAGAAGCAGCTATTTCTTGGATATAGATTTATATTATGGAAGGAGAAGCAGAAATAATGATGGGCAGTGACCCATCTTCTGTGATACTTTAGAAATTTGTGCAACTAAGTCATTTTTCACTTCATAAATATTGATTGATCTCCTAAAAATATGAGACTACATGGTAATTTGTGTCTGCTCCCAAAGAGTTATAACTTATTAGAAGAAATAAGATTTACAAATGAATTATGGTAATTCAAAGATATTTCTGATTTATTCGTGTAAATTTTGGGATAGAAAAATAGATGAGAACAGTAGAAAACAAGTACATGTGTATTACTAACCCAGCAAAAATATAAACCCTTTTTACTGCTACATTTTGCCATTTTCAGAATAAACTTGCATAAATTCTCCTCATTCTTAGATCAAACTCTGCTGCTGATTGGATTGAACTACTTGAATGTGAATGTATCTTGGTGTGATACGTAGCCCATTAAAAACCTAGTATGGATTTCTTAACTAAAATCCTGTATTCCTAATTTACGTTGATTTCCATTTTTTTAATCTCAAAGTAATATTTCAGTTTTATTATTGGGTAGACAATGTGTATTCTGGCTTAGAACACTTTAAATTTATTTCAGAAGAGGTCACAGGGGAAGAAAGATCCAGAAAAGTGGAATATTTTCATGAATCATTAAGTTAATAACTTTGGAGGAGGAAGGTATGTCTAGAAAAGGCTTAAAACAAAATGATTAGACTTACTTTAAATATTTGTATTTCAAATTAAGTAGATGAAGATGGTATAAATCAGGAGTTAGCAAACCTTATATTGAAAAGGGCCAGACAGTGAATACTTTAGGATTTGCAGAACGCATATAATCTTCATCACAAATATTCAATTCTGCCATTACAGCATGAAAGCAGACATCAGAGACAGGGCAAAAGCATAAACCAGTGAGTGTTAATGTATTTCAATAGAACTTTATTAATTGACACTGGACTTTGAATTTCATACAATTTTCCTACATTATATAACATTATTCTTTCTTTGATTTTCCCTCACCATTTAAACATGTAAATGGACCATGCAAAAACAGGTGGTGGGCTGGTTTGGCCCATAGGCTATAACCCCTGGTATATAGAGCAATTAACATAAAAATACAATTTAAAGCTAATTTAGAAAATTTTACCCAAAGCTGTGTAAATTATAACACATTAATTATTATATTCTACATACTCATTTAGGGTGGAACTTTATAAAATATCTTTTAAAAAAATATAATATATAAGATCATGTTATGTACTACAAAAGTTTAACATAAACATTAACACCCCATTCTTTGTGTTTTTTGAGAAGTTTTTGTTGTTATTTACACAAATGAAACTATAGGAAATTATCCTAGGTCAGTTCAACAGAGGAGACATTTTCAGTCTTGCTCATGTTTAGCACTCTTTGAAGGTCTTGATGCTCAATTAGTCAATTAGTAGCCGCCAGATGGAGAAGAGTATTTCTTCACAGGAACACGTGTTGCTAGGTGTGTGATTAAGAGGGTGAAAGATGCTGTTGTGTGTCAGACCTCTCTGTGTTCCTTTTAGATGTCACTAGCTCAATCACCAAGGGCAATGGACCATAAGATACTTATGTATCTTCTGCTTGGCTTCATGCTTGATGCCTTTGATCAGACTCAATGTTTCATTTCCAATATCACAGATGACAGAGTAAAATGCAAAATGTGTTGCTGCACATGTCAAAAGGTCCAGCGAAGAAAAGACAGCTCTACTTTTGCATTTGGATTAACAGCAATTGAAAATAAATGCCCATTTCCAATTCTTTGATATTGTTTAAATTTATATGTTTGATATCTGTTTGTTATTATCTACACGTATCCAGGGATTATTTGCCTAAGCTGCAAAATTGAAAAACAAAAAGTACAGATTTAGAAAATATGCTGCTAATGGCTTAATTCAGATTCATTGTTAAACCACAATATTAAAAGTACACTGTTAACATAATGTACACTGATAGTTTTGTTTGATAATTACCTACTTGAAATAGTAGACTGATAAATTGTCCCAATTGGAGAAGACCTTCAACCATCTATGCCAACCTTCTAGACTGCAATTATTAATTAATCATTTCTGGAACAAAAGCTCCTAGAAATGGCTTTTAAAATTGTGTTTTCTGCTGAAAGATTCTGCTGAATGGAAGTGGGAGTGTGAAGCCTAGGAAAGAATATATTCATTTCATGCTTTTGATTAGCTTTGAAATTTTATTTACCCTTTTACCTAGAGGAAGAGTGCCAGTGTGTATTCCCTAATCCTCTGCTCAGGAAATTCAACACTTTCTGCAATTTGTACTTGAAAAAAGGTACAAAATTTTAGAAAACATCAAAACCAAACAAAAGGCAATTATTGATGTGAAGCAAAAAGTATTAATGCACTAAAGAGTTGCTTCAGGATGCCTCCCTTGCCCCATCGCTACACACAACTACCCTACAAAAGCCAAGATTCAAATGTGATACTCTCTTCCATAATACATTTGAATCTTCTTTTTCCAGGAAAAGCAGAGTATGTATGGGTGTACCCATAATAAGCATAAGGGCTTCCTTTGTTTTTCCATTTGGCGAGTTGAAAAACAAGTGTGCTGCGTTCTCCTGTCTGTTACGGTACAGATATCTTCATTGGAGCACTATTTGTGAAGCACACCGTTTTCAAATCTTCTAGAGCAAATCTGTTTTTCACCATCAGAAGGGCTGGAAATAAAAATATGTTTGCAGTTGACATAGTGCAGGAACTGGTTAACAGCTTCAAAGAATTTATAAAGAATATTTGTCTCTGAAATGTTATAAATACCCATGGTGAAAAAGACCTACTTAGAAGATGTTTTCTTTAATATTCATTGTGTTTTACCAAATACAGTGAGGATATATGAGCAATTAGAAACATGTGCCTGCAGGTTGGCTCTTGCTTTCTTTGCAGACCTATTGCCCTTCTTGTTCTTCCTCTCCATCATTTTCATTGCCTTTTTGAGATTTATCTGGCCAGGCACGGTGGCTCATGCCTGTAGTCCCAGCACTTTGGGAGGCCGAGGTGGGCGGCTCAACTGAGGTCGGGAGTTCGAGACCAGCCTGATCAACATGAAGAAACCCCATCTCTACTAAAAATACAAAATTAGTCGGGTGTGGTGGGACACGCCTGTAATCCCAGCTACTGGGGAGGCTGAGGCAGGAGAATTGCTTGAATCCTGGAGGCTGAGGTTGTGGTGAGCCAAGATTGTGCCACTGCAATCCAGCCTGGGCAACAAGAGCAAAACCCCATCTCAAAAAAAAAAAAAAAAAAAAAAAAAAAAAAAAGATTTCTTAACCTGCTTTTCCCTCCATTGCTTTTTGCCTGTTTCCCTTTCCTAGTTTTCACTTTATTTTTTTTCTCTCTCCTATTCTGTTTTTTATTCTTTGTTCCACTTTATAATCTCCCTTGGTGTGAAGAATGGCTGCAGTTTTAGTCATGGCTATAAGACAATGTCATTTTAGAGAGCTAATGTGTCCTGTCATTGAAAGGATGAGATGATAACAGAAGTAAGAGGGGCTGGTGTCCTACATCTCCACGGCAAGGATTTCGCCCTTCTCCCAATGGTGTGGTTCATTGAAATAGCTCCACATCCTCATTAAGTTTATTTTTATAATATTTCTGTCTCTAATATTTTTCCCCATGGAAAGATTAGGTTTTCTTTTTGAGTCCTTCTGGCTCTCCCATTGTCCCTGTTTGCTGGCAGTGGAAATGCTATAAATCAGTATTGAGGTCTGGCAATTTTGCATACCATCAGCTAAACATAATGCTGTTGAAATCCAAGCACAATTCTTTTTAAGTAGACATTTAATTTTAGTAGAATTTGCATTTGACAGTCTCAATTCATGTGTTTCAGCATCTGAGTGAAATAGCCCTCTCTGAGTTCTAATGGAATGAATTTAGTGAAATTAACCTTTTGTCACAAAAACACACTATCCTAGGCAAAAGTTTTCACACTGTTTTCACTCAGTTCTATGTAGTTATAATAGAATGAATCTTCCTAATTTAAGTCATAGAGTGATAAAAGCAGTGATGAAAAGAGAATGTACACCTAGGAGTCCTTAATTACTCTGTGAAGTGCCAGCAATAAGTATGGGACATTGACCTGGAACTCCAGTTCATTACATCAAAAAAACATATTAATGGTGAGATGTCTGACGCTGACAAAATACCTAAACATAACAAAGTGCTTGTGGAAAATGCTTGAATTTTTTTTTTTTTTTTTTTTGAGACAGTCTCGCTCTGTCGCCCAGGCTGAAGTGCAGTGGCGCAGTCTCGGCTCACTGCAAGCTCCGCCTCCCGGGTTCATGCCGTTCTCCTGCCTCAGCCTCCCAAGTTGCTGGGACTACAGGTGCATGCCACCACACCCGGCTAATTTTTTTTTTGTATTTTTAGTAGAGACGGAGTTTCACCATGTTAGCCAGGATGGTCTCGATCTCCTGACCTCGTGATCCACTCGCCTTGGACTCCCAAAGTGCTAGGATTACAGGCATAAGCCACTGAATTTTTAAATTTACTCTTGATATGTATTCTTGAGCTAATTAATGAGAAAATTCAAACAATCATATTCAGTAAAGTTAACCATCAACACAGTCGATAAGTTTTTCACAAATATTCTCCCTTTTCTTTGAAATAAAGAAACCAGATATAGAAATAAGAAGTTTCTATTTTAAATATTTAATATTTCTTCTGGACAACATTAAAGCTATTAAACAATGCCATTGGCCAACTATCAATTGTTAAGTGTGTCCAAACCCTGGCATTCAATTTTTTTTCAAGACACTTAAACATTTAAAGTCTATTTTTAAAATCTTAATTATTTTATTAAAAAAGGATTTTTTTAAGAAAAATGATTTTTTGATAACACTTTAGGTTGCAATTTTTTTAATTTTAATTTTTTTTATTTCCATAGGTTATTGGGAAACAGGTGGTATTTGGTTACATGAGTAACTTCTTTAGTGGTGATTTGTGAGATTTTGGTGCACCCATAACCCAAGTAGTATACACTGTACTCAATATGTCGTCTTTTATCCCTCACCCCTCTCCCACCCTTTCTCCATGAGTCCCTAAAGTCCGTTGTGTCATTCTATGCCTTTGCATTCTCATAGCTTAGCTCTCACTTATGAGAGAGAACATATGATGTTTGGTTTTCCATTCCCGAGTTACTTCACTTAGAAGAATAGTCTCCAATATCATCCAGGTTGCTATGAATGCCATTAATTCATTCCTTTTTATGGCTGAGCAGTATTCCATCATATATATATACACCGGAGTTTCTTTATCCACTCATTGATTAATGGACATTTGGGTTGGTTCCATATTTTTGCAATTGCAAATTGTGATGCTATAAACATTTTTGTGCAAGTATCTTTTTCATTTAGTGACTTATTTACCTCTGGGTAGATGCCTAGTAGTGGAATTGCTGGATGAAATGGTAGTTCTACTTTTAATTATTCAAGGAATCTCCTCACTGTTTTCCACAGTGGTTGTACTTGTTTACATTCCCGCCAGCAGTGTAGAAGTGTTCCCTCTTCACTCCATCCACGCCAACATCTATGATTTTTTGATTTTTTGATTATGGCCATTCTTGTAGAAGTAGGTGGTATTGCTTTGTGGTTTTGATTTGAATTTGATTTGCATTTCCCTAATTATTAGTGATGTTGAGCATTTTTTCATATATTTGTTGGCCATTTATACGCCTTTGAGAATTGTTTATTGACCTTAGCCCACTCTTTGATAGGATTGTTCGTTTTTTTCTAGGCTGCCACTGTTTTAATAAAATAGCTTTTTTCTTTTTTACTAGATCATTCTTATGATTCAGTTTTACTAGCATTTGGCAATTAGCAATTATTGTATATAAATAAAGTTGTTTCGTTCGCTGAAGA
Organism: Pan paniscus; assembly: GCF_029289425.2. Taxonomy (NCBI): domain Eukaryota; kingdom Metazoa; phylum Chordata; class Mammalia; order Primates; family Hominidae; genus Pan; species Pan paniscus. The sequence goes on from NC_073255.2 coordinate 183,578,720, forward strand.
ACCTGCAGAGAACCCTCGTCTGGAGAAAAATTCTGTCAGGTCTAATATTTGTTAAGTTCTTAACAAAGAACCTGGAACACAGGCAAAGCTCAATAATTTTATTAAATTCAAACTGCATTCTTGCTGGTGAGCAAAACCAGTGTCTAAGGACTTACATGCTACATAGTTCTTTGATGCCAACATTAGATATAGAATGATTAGCAAATACATTCCAAAATGCTTAATTCTTGTGAAAAATGTTTCAAGGTATACTTGAGGTATTATCCTTTTTTGTAAAGGCCATTTGAGATGACAATTTTTGAACTACTTTATTTTAAAAGCATTTATTATTAAGAAATTCATTAATTAGTACTCACTGCACCCTACTTTTAGTCCTGCATAATGCACCTGTATTTTTGTACTAAAAGGTAAATACAAATAAATGAAAATGAAAATATTGAACTCTAAGTATGTCAGGATTCCTATAGACATTTCACACTCTGAGATTATGCAAATTATGATAATCATGTTAATAAAGATTTGGATGAATTAATTGTTATTCAAAATGGATTAGTTTGCAAAACTTCAAATTAGTCTAAAATGGAGAGATTTTTCTGGCCTCATTCTATCTTCTTCGCAGGTCTTTGAAGACAGCTGTGTAGTAGAGTTACTGTGATGATATTGTCACAGAAATAAGTTGAAGCATTTTGTGTATTTTGTGTACTACCAATGCCTAAATAACTAACTGAAAAATGTATATATATTCATAGAAAGATACCAGGGACAAGTGGAAAATTACTTAACAATGATGTGAACTTGGACATACTTAAACTCTTTTGGTCTCAAATTTATTGTTCAGTACAATGGTTAACAATAAGGTGGTTATAACTATTTTATAATCATCCTATAACAATTGAGTGACTATAAAAATGAAATAAGATAAACTTTCATTAAAGAACCTAGCATAGTATAATGACTGGTACATAAAAGTCCTCAAGTTTTAATTCTTATCCAAATTCCTGTAACTCTATTCCCAAGGCCTCAATTTTCTCACGAAAGGCCTCTTACTTTCTGAAATTCTATGATTTAGTTTTTAGTTCAATTAATATTTTAGCAAATGAGTAAATTAATGAATTAATATATTTCCTTTAGAGTTTACTTTCTGATGCACATGCTGTTATGGTCCTATATGAGGAAATGTCTTTTAATGTGCAATATTAAAATTCACAGTCACATAAAATCAATAAAGTTTTAATGTAGAATATAACATTTTTGAATTCTAGAATTCAACTTACCAGAGAAAGAAAATCTTAGAAAACCTGGTTAAAATGGCTTTTGATAAGCACATTGAATATAAAAACAGGGTATTTGTATATATATATATGGATATGTTTTCTATCTTATTTTCAGATCATAATTAGCCACTGTATAGGTTTTGTCCTTCACAGAGGTAGAAAAAATACATTTAATCACTTCCAAAAATCTGTTTGAGTCCTGATAGCCTGATATCCTTTGAAATGCTTAAACTTTGTATTTGGTATGATTCAAGATTTCACTAAATTCTCTATTGTCCCCACGAAAATGACTTATTTGGGTAGGGGGTATTTCTTATCTTGTTGGAAGCTTTATAAAGGATCAGTTATTGTATCTTTGAGCTGATGAAATAGTTTAACACTGCTCAAAACTTGTCCAAGATGCTGATATGTATCTTCAGTTAGACCATTTGAACACATGACTAATACACAGACCAAAGAGAACGTTGTTTAAAAGAAATCTTATCAAGAATCATGTAATAGATCTTAGGCTATTTGGATTTCCTCACAGGAAAATAGAAGCAAAGGCAGTGACAGCAATACTCAAAGTAGGAATTGAGCTCTGCTCCATGTGGATAACGACAACATCTGCATCTGTTGTGAACTTGCTCCCAAATCGGAGCCCTGTGTTTTTCAGCTTCCTGATGAACATTTCTACTTTGTACTGCACAGTCGCCTCACTGTTAACATTCTGAAATCCACTCTTCATTTTTCTTCTCCATATTTCTTTCTTACACACCTGTTCTTCTTGTCTGCCAGATGTTTGCTTTATATCACAATTGTCTTTTCCCCCTAATCTTGGCAACTCAGCATCATCTTTGATTCTGTTACTGATTGGGTCTGAGATGGAGATAAGTATGCAGGAGGTTTAGCCTGTAGGAGCATGTAGGGGTGTTCTTGGGATCACTACCTGTGGAAAGGAAGGGAAGGAAAGAAAGAAGGATTGGGAAGAGATAAAACTTGGGATGCAATGTACTCTTACCAAAGCCTAGAGCTGACCTCGTTAGCAGTTTTAAATCTAGGATGTCCCTTCAGCACTGGCCTGTGTTGGGGTGATGGGACTGAGGCTTTTGTCTCCACTTTGGCCAGTCATTGGATACAGGTTGCCCCAGGAAACAAGTAGTAGATGTAGGACAAAGTGACTTTTTCTCAGCCAAAGAAATTTGGCTAAAAGGGGTAAGAAGTTCTTCAGTCAGGAAGAGATCTCGTCAGCACATAACAGTATCCACTGGAGACTCCTTTAACACAAACAAACAAACAAACAAAAAAACCCACAAAAAGCTATTATAGGCCGAGACGGGCGGATCACGAGGTCAGGAGATCGAGACCATCCTGGCTAACACGGTGAAACCCCGTCTCTAATAAAAATACAAAAAAATAATTAGCCGGGCGTGGTGGCGGGCGCCTGTAGTCCCAGCTACTCGGGAGGCTGAGGCAGGAGAATGGCGTGAACCCGGGAGGCGGAGCTTGCAGTGAGCCGAGATCGCGCCACTGCACTCCAGCCTGGGCGACAGAGCAAGACTCCGTCTCAAAAAAAAAAAAGCTATTATACATTATCAGATCTTGTTTTCTTCATGATTTTAAATTTCCAAATCTCATCTCTTGCTGCCCAACCACCAATCTAGGTTAGGAGCTTATAGTGCCTAACATAGGCACTTATGAATAAGTAGGACCTCCTAAATCAGATCTATCCAATCCATCCCTTATCCATCGCATTTTTCAACCTCATGAAATGCTTCCACGAGCCCATAATTAGCCTGTTTAGTAACTCGTTGGCTCTCCATTGGCAACAGAATAAAATGCATTTCTTAGCTTATGATTCAAGAACAACCACTGTCTGTCTAAATAATATAGGTGTTGTCGCCCCAATCTTCCAAGCACATGTTTTGCTTTTTTAGTGCCATTGATTTTTTTTACATTTAACACCTAAAATAAAAGATCTACTTGGCTTATATGGAAATCAAATATCACATAGTTATCTGGTCATATTTACAGGGATATTATGTCCAATAAGCCATATTTACCTACAATTTTACTTAGGTCCCGTAGAGAAAACTAAAAAATAAAAAAAAGGGGTTGAGGATTTGCAAGAGGACATAGTTACACAGATCTAATGTACAATGATATTTGAACTTCTGTGGACTTGTTCTTATGAGTAACATCTTCCATTTTAATTAAGGTCAGATGAAAACTTTGGCATTATCCATGCTGAGTCCTGAGTCTCAATCATTCAATGAATGAGTTGCTAGGACACTTAGTTCAATTAGCTATGAGGTATACACATGGACAGAATGTTTTACAAAACGTGGCCCTACTAACTTGAGACTCTCACATGTATTACAAAAACAAGTGTATCCCCATGGAGGTCTGACTGTATATCTGCCTTGTAAGATCATGGAGTGTTAGTTGTGTTTAAGTTCCTTTAACCTTCTTTCTCAATTTATACCTTGTTTACCACTAAAAATAGACACCTAGCCTTAGTTGTTTTGGTTTTAAGATTGTTTCATTTATGAGTATATACTATTCTGTGGCTGATTTTTTTTTTCTCCCTGATTTCTCTTCCCCTGAGTTCCAAGTACTTTTCACAAAGAAAACCTTGTTCATAATTAAACATTTCTTACCTCAGGCTTGGTTTCAGAGAGAAACCATTCAATCAAAAGAGTGATGGAATTCTGTCACTCTGATGTTATTTTTAGAAGTTGTTTGGGTTTTGATTGACACATGTTTTGTGGTCTGTGTGTATGTTGCTGGGGATAATTTAATTTGAAGACATTAATAAGAAAAGCTCATTGACTCAGTCAAAGGGAAAATGACTTTTTGAAGTCACCACACAGTTTTAAGAAGGGATCATAGACAAGGTGAAAACAGCCAAGGAAACTTTGGTTTAGCTGGAGTGTCGTGCCATAGTCAAAGGATTCTGGCGGAAATAGAAAGTCCTAAGAATCAGTTCATATGTGAAACCCCACCCACCATTTTGGTTTATTTCCTTTCTTATATCCTATAGGCAAATTTCCAGTGCCTACTGGTTTCAGTTTAATAGGTGAGAAAAGCATAGCACACATAAATAAGGTTTAAAAAACTTTTAAAGGCTCAAGAAAGAACTAAATACATTCAGAAAAAAAAGAAAAAATTAGATCTAGCCCAGTCTGAAAGGAAAAATAATGGTAGTTGAAATGTTGAAATTTGATTGAAAGATTTGAGATATAGTATTTGAGATATAGTATTCTAAATCATTTAATTTAGAATATCATTAATTTTTAAATATTTTGGGATTGAAATCAGTTCATAATGTAGATAGAGAATTTAATTCAAATGTAAAGGAAGGACACCTGATATGCACTTCCATATCATTAAATTTAGAGGTCAGAATGAAAGCAGAAGAAGAGAGAAATGATTCTGCAGGACCAACCCATGTGGTAACATATTTATGCAGACCACCCCAACATGATCGGAATATTACTGCCACAGTGGGGCACACCTTGAAATATGATGAAATGTTTCAAGGTTGTTAAATAAGAAAGAAGTTACGAGCAGAATTGTTTTCATCAAATTTTCACTGTGTAATAACACATTGTAAAACCAATATAGGAGTGGATTTACAAATTCTGGGCATACATAAGCCTCTCTGATGACTTAGCTAAGTTGGTTTTGAAAAGAAAGTGCAACATAATGGTGAAGATTATTCAATTTTGCTCATGGAAACAATTGGCCACATAATGAATCAAGAAAAATGCTGAGATCGTTGAACAACAAAACTCAACATGATCATTTTTTGAAATCTTCCGTGTTGTTATGGTGATTTGTGTATTTAGAACTTAACAATGTGAATGGCATGAAGAATAAGTGATTATGCATTGCTGAATGCCTTTACAAGAGTTCGCTAAGAAGAAATTACTGCTTTAGCATAAATGTATTGTTACTGCTTGAATGATGATAGCTGTATATTTGTCCCTTTACTCACTCAGCAAACACTATTCATTTCAAGGTTTTGGTGTTACATCAAGCAAAAGACTCCAACTGAGAAATGGTACTATTATATACACACACATCTCCCTTGGAGGGTTTCTGCTATGAATCAATATTATGGAATGACTGTGTAGCATAAACAGCACATAGCGTCTTTTAGATAAGCATATTTAGAAACAGAAATCCTTTTATATGTGTATTGTTATAGTTTCATGTTAAAGAAGGTAAAAATCAGAGGAACTACTTTTTAAAAAAATCTTAAGGTAATACCTCCTTCCCATGAGCGTTTGTAAAAGGTAACAAAGATGATCATTTTATGCTACATATTTTCCTATTGCCAGGTCAAGTATTATAAAATTTAATACATATTGTTGTAGGACTTTCTCCTTAGTTCAGCTGGAAACAGTGTTCTTGTCACACAACCATGAAAAATTAGGCTCACAGACACTTTGAAGGGTGAGAATGGCAGGGTTTATTGGGTAAAAACAAATAAAAAGGAACAGGGACTCTCAGCAAAGCCGGAGTCCTGCTACCAGGTTTCCTGCCTCATAGATTGAATCCCAGGTTCCACCCCAGACAGAACAGGAGAGGCCAGGCTCCTGCCCCCTGCAAATGGAAAGAACTTACCAGCTCCACCCCATTCTCCCTGTACACAGGCCAATCAGAGTTTCTCTGGGGACCCCTTTGTACCTGGCTGTCTCAATATGAAGAAAAAGTAGTCATACTAAGATTTTTTTTTTCTAGAACCAACTATCTAACATAAATGTCAATAATTAGAAACAAAACTGTACAAAAATACTTATTATATAAATTTTTAAATAAATCCTTGCTAGGACTTTGCTCTCTGAAATTTGAAAGTATATTTTGAAACAAATTAATGCTTTATCTCCTTCCTAGGAATGTATTCCTCACATTGTAACAAGTTGATAACCAGAATTATAATTGCTAGTGAATCCGTTTTCTTATTCTATTCTCTGCTCACACATGTTTTAAGATGCCATGCGGTTACCAGCAGTGAATCCGTATGGGTCTGCAGCAACCTCAGTTCTTGCCTCCTCCAAAGAAAGAATTCAACCAAGGAGGCAGAACGCAGGAGAGATGGAGGCAATAGAGCATGAGTAAAAGTTTATCATAAAAGCTTTAGCGAAGGAATGAAAGGAAATAAAATACACTTGGAAGAAGGCCAAGCGGGTGACTTGAGAGATCAAGTGCCCTATTTGACCTTCTGACTTGGGGTTGGCATATTTCTAGGGTCTTGCATCTCTTCTCCCCTGATTCTTGCCTTGGGGTGGGCTGTCTGCATGTGCAGTGGGCTGTTGGCACTTGGGAGGTGAGCAAGTGCAGTGTGTTTACTGGACTTGTATGCGTGCTCAGGTGAGGCATTCTTCCCTTACAAATCGAATGAACCTAGAAGGTCATATAACAAGTAAACTCTGCCATTTTGCTTCTTAAAGCTCATGCTTGAGTCCACTCCCTGAACTCCTGCTGATTGTATCACCAGTTTCAGGTTTTTTTTCTATCTATTAGGAGACTGCCTTTTCCTGGCGTTGGCTGTGACCAGTTATTATTTTAGAGAGGCAGTTAACAACCACCTGCCCATCACCTGATGGTGGCCCGACATTCCTGGTGGAGAGTAGGGAGAGCTCCCTCCTGCCCCGCTCAAGCCTTGTTAGCTACCTACTGTAACAGTGCTATATAGATTGTCATGATGATTTTACAGGTGTATACGTATCCCCAAATTCATGAAGTTGTACATATTAAATATGTACAGCTTTTTTAACACCTTATTAAAGTGGTGTAAAAATAGTTGTGCTACATATGACTATTTTGTCATGGCCACTACTGTCATCTTGAGCATTGCAAATTAGTTATTCTAGATGAAACAAAAAAGGCTTGCCTTTGACAATTTCTCAACATGTTTAGTATTTTCCAGGTTCAACCAATACCACTTTGAACTGTTCTAAATCAAGTAAGCCAGAATGTGTCTGGCAGCTGAACTACTGTGTACCTAATAAACATTATCATCATTTTCTATTGCTAATCAGGCGTTGCATTTTAGGCAATGCAAAGTGGGTGGGGTACTCACTTTCTGTAGATGATTCATGGAACTAACAATACATAATACAGCATCAAATTAAAAACTTATTTAAGTTCAATCTATGTGAAAGAGAACAAGTGACAAATGACATAGGTTACTAGTAGTAAGTGGTAAGGGAGCTGGGTTTTGATTTTTTTTTAAACAAATTCTTTTCTAATGCATTTATCGCAGGCACAGAGCAAGTAATCTTACCATCAGTTTTTGTACTGCACTCTATTTTCCTTTTCAAGAAAGGAATTTCATGAATTGTTTTAAGCACAGCTGAGTGTTATTGTTCATATTTTGTGCATTACTGTTAAAGTTCTCATTTCCTTTTCAAATGTGTAATTTTAAAGATGTGATGAATTCTTAAGAATAATTTTATGATAATTAGGAAAGCAATTTTTTAAGCTATATACAATTTAAATTTTATAGTTACAATCATATGAAAAATAGAAATACACTTTGCAGCAAATTTGCGAAATTATTTCTGCTAAATGAGTGACTCACATAAAGCAATTTGGGTTTGTTTTATTTTATTTTTTGTCATTACATCATGCAGCTGTTTTCCTCCATCCCAAGAATGTAACTAGTGATTGTAGGATCATTTCAAGTACTCAATTGTAAAATGGCAGTTTTACATATCTGTGGTGATTTAAAACCCTCACACACATGGGTGTTAATGGAAACTAGTTACTTTATGAGTATTAAGATAATTTATTAATCTCAAATATAACTTTTCTCATTGTGGATGTTTTTGGTGAACAAATACATTACTTCACATAGTTATTTTTGTGGTGAGAACACTTAATATCAACTCTCTTTGTGTTTTTTAAGAATACAACATGATTATTATCTATGGTTGCCATACTATACAATAGATCTCTCCTCCTATTTAGCTGTAATTATGTTTCATTTGATAACATCTCCACATTCTTCCCTCCAAACCACTCCAGCCTCTGTGAACCACCATTCTATTCTCTACTTCTATGAGATCATTTGTTTTTTGATTCTACATATGAGTGAGATCATGTGACATTTTTCTTTGTGTGCCTAGCTTATGTCACTAAACATACTGTCCTCCAGATTGATTCGATTTGTGATAAATGACACGATTTCCTTCATTTTTATGGCTGAACAGTATTCCATTGCGTATATATACCATGTTTTAAAAATCCATTCATCCATTGGTAACATTTAGGTTGATTCCACATCTTGGCTATTGTGAATAGACGCTGTAATAAAAATGAGTGCAGATACCTCTTCAACATAATGACTTTATTTCCTTTGGATCTATACCATTAACAAAAGTGTTAGATCATGTGGTAGTTCAATATTTAGTTTATTCTGGAACATCCATACTATTTTCTGTAATGACTATACTAATTTATATTCCCATCAACAGTTGATAAGGCTTCCGTTTTCTCCACATCCTTGCCAACACTTGTTATCTTTTGTCTTTCTGATAATAGCCATTCTAACAGGAGTGACATAATATCTCATTTTTGTTTTGATTTGCATTGCTCTGATGAATAATGATATTGAACATTTTTATATGCCTGTTAGTCCTCTTTTGGGAAATGTGTGTTAATGTCTTTGCCCATTTTAAATTGAGTTATTTGTATTCTTGCTATTGAGTTGTTTCAGTTTCTTATACATTTTGAATATTGACAAAATTTAACCTACATTTATCATAAAAGCACTCCATGAATTTATCAGATGTATCAGATATATAGTTTATCAGATGTATAGTTTGCAAATATTTTCTCCCATTCAGTAGGTTGTTTCTTCTGTTGATTTTCTCCTCTGCTGTGCAGAAACTTTTCAGATTTTGGTAATTCCACTTGTCTATTTTTTTTGCATTTGTTGTCTGTGCTTTTGGAGGCATATCTAAAATAAAACAAAGCAAAACAAAACAAAACAAAAAAAACCTTGCCCAGACCAATGTCATGGAGTTTTCTCCTGTTTTTTCTTTTTTTTTAGTAGCTTTATAGTTTTGCATCTTATGTTTAAGTCTTATTCCATTTTTAATTGATTTTATATATGGTGAGAAATAAGGATTTAGTTTTATTCTCTGCATATGTATATCCAATTTATCCAACACCGTTTATTAAAGAGACTGTTTTCCCCCCATTTTGTGGTCTTAGTGCCTTTGTAGGAAATCAATTGCCTGTGAAAAAGTAAATTTATGATTTTTTAAAAAATTTCTGTGAAGAATGTCATTGGTCCTTTGATAGGGATTGAATTGCATTGTAGATGACTTTAAGTAGTATAGACATTTTAACAATATTACTACTTTCAATCTACGAACATGAAGTCTTCCTTTTTATTTGTGTCTTCTTCAATATGTTTCACCAATTTTTCATAATTTTCAGCGTAGAGATCTTTCACCTCCCTGGTTAAAATTTTTGGAGTATTTTTTTAATACCTATCAAAAAGGAGATTATTTTCTTGATTTCTTTTTCAGGTAGTTTACTGTTAGTGTACAGAAACACTACTGATTTTGATTTTTGTGTTAATTTTTATCCTGCACCTTTAATAAATGTGTTTATTAGTTCCGACAACTTTTGGTGGAGTCTTTAGAGTTTTCTATAAAACGGATCATGTCAGCTGCAAACAAGGATACTTTAACTTTTTTTTTCCAATTTGAATTCCTTATATTACTTCCTTTTGCCTAATTGTTCTGGCTAGGACTTCTAGTACCATGTTAATAGAAGCGGTGAAAGCAGATGATATGGTTTGGCTGTGTCCCCACCCAAATCTCATCTTGAATTGTAGCTTCCGTAATTCCCACTTGTTGTGGGAGGGACCCAGTGGGGAGATAATGGAATCATAGGGGTGGTTTCCCCCATACTGTTCTCGTGGCAGTGAATAAGTCTCACAAGATCTGACAGTTTTATAAGGGGAGGCTCCTTTCGCTTGGCTCTCATTCTCTCTCTTGCCTGCTGCCATGTAAGAAGTGACTTTTACCTTCCACCATGATTGTGAGGCCTCCCCAGCCACATGGAACTCTGAGTCCATTAAACCTCTTTTTCTTTATAAATTATCCAGTCTCAGGTATATCTTTATCAACAGCGTGAAAACAAACTAATACAGTGGATGTCCTTGTTTTGTTCTAGATCTCAGGGGAAAAGATTTCATCTTTCCCATTGAATATGTTAGTTGTGGGATTTTCATATATGGACTTTATTATGTTGAGGTATTTGTCTATATCTAATTCATGGAGTGTTTTTATGATGAATGCATGTTAAATTTTGTAAAAAGGTTTCTTCTGCATCTATTGAAGTGATCATATTATTTTTGTTGTCCATTCTGTTAGTGTGATGTGTCACATTTATTAATTCACATATGGTAAGCCATCCTTTCATCTCTGAGGTAAATCTAACGTATCACAATGAATGATGTTTTCCATTTGCTGTTGAATTTGGTTTACTAGTATTTTGTTAAGGATTTCAAACCTATGTTCATCAGGAATATTGGCCAGTAGTTTGTGTTCAGATTTAATTGTATCAGGATAATGCTGGCCTCATCTAATGGGTTTGGAAGTATTTTTTCCTGTTTCAATTTTTTAGAAAAATCTGAGAATTGATATTAGTTCTTTAAATGTCTGGCAGAATTCAGCAGTGAAGCCATGAGGTCCTGGGCTTTTTACTGATGGGAGACTTTTTACTTCTTTTTAATCTCCTTATTCAATATTGGTCTGTTCAGAGATTCTACTTCTTCATAATTCAATCTTGGTAAGTTGTGTATGTTCAGAATTTATTGATTTCTCCTAGGTTATCCAATTTGTTGGAATATAATTGTTCATAATGTTCTCTTATACTATTTTGTATACCTATGGCATTGGTTGTAATGTCTGCTTACTTGTCTCTGAATATGTGTTGAGTATTCTCTTTTTTTCTTACTCTAGCTAATGGTTTGTCTACTTCATTTATCAATTCAAAAAACTAACTCAGTTATGTTGATCTTTTCTAATGCTTTTGTAGTCTCTATTTTATTTATTTTTGCTCTATCTTTATTATTTCCTCCCTTCCTTCTTATTTTAGATTTGGGTTTTTTTCTTTAGTAGTTCTTTGAGGTACAAGATTAGGTTGTTGGAGATTTTTCGTATATTCTGATGTAGGCATTTATTGCTATAAACTTCTTTTTTAGAACTACTTTTGCTATATCTCACAGAGTATGTTGTGTTCCCATTTATATTTGTCTGAAGAATATTTTAAATTTCCTTTTTAAATTTTTTCATTGTCCCATTGTTTGTTCAGGGACATGCTTTTTATTTCCATGTATTTGGGAATTTTCCAACGTTCCTCCTGTTATTGATTTCTAGTTTTATGTCATTGTGGTCTGAAAAGACACGTGATATGACTTTAATCTTAAACTTGTGGAGGCTTGTTTGATGGTCTAATATAGCATCTATCCTGGAGAATATTCCCTGTGCAAGTAAGAAGGATGTGTATTCTGCAGCTGTTCGATGGCTTGTTCTGTATGTCTGTATACCTGCTATATTCATTTAGTCAATAGGACAGTTTCAACTTGATGTTTCTATGTTGATTTTCTGTCTGGATGAACTATCCATTGCTGAAAGTGAGGTGATGAAGTCGCTTACTATTAGTGTATTTCAGCCTATCGCTTCCATTTTATTAATATTTACTTTATATATTTAGGTGGTCCTATGTTGGGTGTATATATTTATAATTGTTATATCATCTTATCGAATTGACTACTTTATAATGACCTTTTTGTCTCTTTTCACAGATTTTGGCTTAAAGTCTATTTTATCTGATATAACTATACCTAGCCTTGCACTTTAATGGTTTCCATTCCCTCATTTTTAGTCCATATGTGACCTTACCTGTGAAACTCTCTCTTGTAGTGCATTTCAACATATAATTGAGTCATTTTTTTAAATTCATTCAGCTATTCAGTGTCTTTTCATTAGAGAATTTTTTTTATTATTTATATGTAGGAACTTACTCCTGTCTTTTTGTTACTTGTTTTCTAGTTGTTATACACATTCATTCTTCCTTTCTTTCTTACTGCTTTCCTTTGTGATTAAGTAATTTTCATGAAAATTGTTTTATTCTTTGCTTTTTATGTTAGCGTATCTGTTACAGGCTTTTGAGTTAATGTTACCATGAGGCTTATGAAAATCATCTTATTGTTGTAACAAGTTATTTTAACCTGATAACAGCTTAAGTTTGATTGCAAAAAAAAAAAAAAGACAAAGCAAAAGCAAAAATGTTTACATTTTTACTCTACTCCTCCCTAACAGTTTGAATTTTTGATGTCACAATTTACATCATTTTATATTGCATATCGATTAACAAATAATTTTAGTTATTATTATTTTAATAATTTTGTGTCTTAACTGTCATATTAAAATGCTTGGTTGCTACACCATCATAGAGTATTAAAATATTGTGAATTTTTGTGTACTTACATTACAGTGAGTTTTGTATTTTCAGTGATTTTTGTTTTACTCACTGGTGTCCTTTCCTTTCAGCTTGAAGAACTCCTTGTAGCATCCTTTGTAAGGTGGTGACTAACTCTCTGCTTGTGTTTGTCTGGGAAATTATTTATTTATCTTATTTCTGAAAAACAGCTTTGCAGGGCATAGTATTTTTTGTTGACAGTTTTTTTCCCTTAGCACTTTGAATATATCATCCTGCTCTCTCTTAGCCCGTAAGATTTTTCTTCAGATGTCTGCTATTGGCTTATTAGAACTCTCGTCATTTGTGGTTTGCTTCTTTGCTCCTGCTGCTTTCCAAATCCTCTTTTTTCTTTGATTTTGACAGTTGCAGTGTAACTTGAGGGTAATCTTTTTTAAATTAAATCAGAATGAAGACTTTTTACCTTCCTGTAAATATTTCTATCTTTCCCCAAGTTTGGAAAGTTTTCTCCTTCAATTTTTAAAATAATATTTTACCTTTAACTGTCATTGCTTTTTTTTTAATGCCAATGATTATTATATTTGCTCATTTAAGGTTATCCCAGAAATCCTGTAGGCTTTCTGCATTTTCTTTATTTTTATTTCCTTTTTCCCCTTTGTATATTTTCAAATAACTTGTGTATCAGTTTAGAGAATCCTCTTCCACTTACGAAGTTCTTCTGTTGATACTCTCTATAGATTTTTAAAATTTCATTTGTTGTAATTTTTAGCTCTAGGATTTCTGTTTGATTTAACATTATTATTATTTCAATTTATTATTTCCTCATCGTAGTCACAATGTTTTCTTCATACCTTTAGTTGTTTTTCTGTATTTTTTTTGACATTTGTTGAGCTTCCTTAAAACAGTTATTTTTACTTTATCGTGAGGCATTTTTCATACATCTCCATCTTTTCAGGGTTAGTAGTTGCCAATTACTTTTGTCCTTTTGGTGACTTCATGTTTTCCTGATTATTCTTGATTTTTTTGGTCATGTGCTGATGTCTGCATACTGTAGAAGTAGATACTTATTCCAGTCTTTGTAGTCTGCCTTTGTCTATGAATATCCTTCAGTGTTAAGCCTGTCCAGAGGTTAAGAGTGGGCCACCTGGTGTGATCCTTAAGCCCGTGACCACTGCAGCTATTGCAGTACTAGGGGGTGCCCTATATCCTGAACCACCATGGCTGGTATAGTGACTGGTCAGAATTTTATGGATACAGAGCCTGCCACAATGCAGGGCTAAAAGTCCATGAATTCTATAGTGCGGTGCTAGGGTGCGCTTGAAGCCCATAGTTGCTGAGGCTAGTACAGCAGTGGGTCGTGTCTAAATCCCATGACCTCTGAGGTCTGCCTGTTGTGGTAGGTTATTTAGAATCCAAGGCTGCTATAGTTGGCCAGTAGTGATGTGAACTAGAATTTGAGTCATTCTTGCAGGGCCTGGGGGTTCCTATCTTGCACTATGGTGGGTCTAAAGGATCAGGCTACAGATACCAGGCTAAAATCAGAGATCATGCAGGTCTACCTAATGCTGGTTTTTACTGTGGTGGACCTGGTATTTGTGTCCAAGGCAAAGTTCTACGATTGCTTACCTCTCTTTCTCCCAAGTGAACAGTGTCTCTCTCTGCTCTGTGCTACCTGGGGCTGGAGGTTGGGTAACATGGGAAATGCAAAAATGTCCGTTCTACCTTTTTTGGTGTGTCTTTTCTAATTATTGTGCTATGACAAGGTACAGTCATCTTTTACTTGGTTTTCTTAGCTCTTGTGAGATATTTTTACCTATGGATAGTTGTCGAAATTGATGTTTCTTCCGGTGGGTGATCACTGGAGAGTCTTAATTGACAGTCTTGCTCGGCCCTCCTCAGGTTTGACTATTCTTAATGTCCTTTTTCTATTGGGCACCTTTAAATGGAACACTTAAAACAGACACGCATCTTTTAATTATTTTACAGATGAGTAAAAGAATCAAATGTGAATTTATTCAAGGTAATAAATATTGGTTTAAAGAAATTACCATAGATCTTAATATAGAGAAAATCATAATTGTGGCTTACCTGTAAAGAAGGCTTGGTGCTGGGCATTTTCTTCTTCATTTTTTGATTTCTGTACGTCTTTCCAACACAAATGCCTTCTAAACACTGATGATGCTGTAATTCTTATCTCCAGCCATGAATTCTTCATAAAATCTGAGACTTATTTCCAAATTCCTCTAGTTAGAAGACTCTAGAAATCTTACCACCCCATGAGGATAGTTATAATGATCTGAAGTCCAGGTTCCCCTGTAACAAAGCTTGTCAGGTATTTGAAAAAAAAGAAAAGATGTAACACTGAATAAAAAAGAAACAAAATATAAGAAAAAAATAACTTGGAATAAATAGAAATTGTACAGGGGAAGGAAAGCTTAAAAAATAATATTTTTAGATAGATCCAAATAATTTATTTAAAAATGCTATAATAAATAGTGTTTGGAAATTAAAAATAAGACATGGTAAATTAAAAATGTAATAGGAGACATTTAAAAAAATAGTCAATATGTTTAGAGAAATAAAGTTGAGAAAGGAAATCATCCATTAAGTAAAACAACATAAGGCAATGAAATAGAAATATATAATAGGTAGGGTAATACAGTGTGATAACAAATATTAAAATAATGAAAATTATACAAAGAGAAACTTTAAAAGATGCATTTATTATATAATAATTTACTGTGAGCTATGTGTTTTCAGAATTAAAGATAAAAAGAGAATGTCCAGCCAAATGGATGAACATACACTCACATAGAGACATGTAATTATGAAACTTCAGAACCATAAGAGTAAAATGAAGGTTCTGCAGCTTCCTGTGGGGACAAAAACAACAGCAAACAGAAAATATATCACATACAAAGGATCGAAACTCAAAATGGCTTTGGACTTTCCAACAACGATACTGGAAGCTAGAAGATAATCCAGTTGTGCCTATAGAATTCTGAAGGAGATTATCTCCAGTATAGAATTCTATAGTGAGCTAATTATTAATGAGTTGTTAGAATGAACACATATATTCTCAGACAAACAAAACATCATGAAATTTACCCCCTTTACTTTCATGCCAAGCAAGCTATTAGAGGATTATTTCCATCCATTTGGGCTGCTATAACAAAATACCATAAACTATCAATAACAGAAATTTATTTCTCACAGTTCTGGGGGTCAAGAAGTCCAAGATCAAAGTATGAGCAGATTCATTGTTTGGTGAGGGCTTGCTTTCTGGCTGATAGATGGTGCCTTCTAGCTGTGTCCTTACATGTGGAAGAATCTAACTTGCTCTATTGGGTCTCTTCATTAGGGCGCTAATCCTAATCATGAGCGCACTTACCTTAGAACCTTAACAGCTCATAAACTCCCCACCTCCCAGTATCATTATCTTGCAGGTTAGGGTTTCAACAAATAAATTTTGGGGGACACAAACATTCAGAACATAGCAAGGATGTTCCTTCCAAAAAAAAAAAAAAAGAAGAAGAAGAAGAAGCAAACCTGGAAAAGAAGACAAGGATTTAGAAAACCAAAGGACTAACAGAAAAGGGTTGTATCTCTAGCATTATGAGGAAGAGAAGTCCCAGAGTGACTATCTGTCCTTTCAAACAAAGAAATGAATAAGGAAGATATTAGAGGGAGCATAAAGAGAGTGCTACATAAAAGGCAAATTAAATTCTGAGGCTGACAAAAAATGAAAGTCCTATATTGACAGCTGTATAGCATGACTAGAGCAGAATCAATTCCGATAGAACTGAGTTCTCCATGTAGGATTGCAGGTAGATTACATTATGTGATTGATCTTGTACGTAATTATAATGAGAGACTACTAAAACATAAGAATAGGCAAACCTACCCCCCCCCAAAAAAAGTAGCAAGTTAAAAAGGGGCTATTAACAAAAAGCGAGAAAAAAATAATTATTGTACACTACACTGATAAATTTTGAATAATACTTGCAAAGTTATATTAATACAAATATCTAATATTATTAAACCAAAAAAGGCAGGATAACTAAATTGCTATGATAAAAAATGGGGAATAGAGGAAATAACAACGGAAGAGTTAAAATCTCAACTAAAATCAGTCAATAGAAAATATTTAAAATTAATAAATCAACAAATAGATATGCATGCATATTATTTAGATATATATATATAAGATATATATACAAGAATGCCACAGTAAAGAGTGGGTAATGATGATTTTCAGGGATAAAGCAAAGAAATGTCTACTTTTGTTAGGAACCGTTTAATGCCATTTAACTGGTTGGGTGCAGTGGCTCATATCTGTAAGCCCAGAGTTACGGGAGGCTGAGTGAGGTGGAAGGACTGTTTGAGGCTGGGAGTTCAAGACCAGTCTGGACTAATATAGTGAGCCCCCATATTTACAAGTAATTTTTTAAAAATTATCCAGGCATGATGGTGCATATCTGTAGTCCTAGCTACTCAGGTGGCTGAGGCAGAAAGATTCCTTAAGCACAGGAATTAAAAATTACTGTGAGCTATGTTTATGCCATTGCACTTTAGCCTGAGTGACAGAGACCCTGTCTCAGAAATTTCAAAATATCATTTAACTTTGTTTTTGCTTGTTAATTAGGTACAATAACAATACATTCAAAATAAGAATATATTTCCATGATATTTGGCGAGGAAATATATTTGGTTAGATGTACAAAAAACTATTGAAGAATAAAATTGATGAATTCAATAATATTAAAACTTAAAACTCATATACCAAAAAGAAAAGAAAAAGAAAAAGAAAAACGGTAACAAAAATAACAAGAAAACTACAGGAAGAAAATGAAGCCATTACATAGATTGGGATAATATAATTGAAACTTAAACAACAAATGAAATATTTATTTTCAGAATATACAAAGTTCTAAAAATAAACCAGAAAATAATTGACCTTGTAGAAAAATGAGCAATTGGTCATAACAGAAGAAAAAATTCAAATGTCCAATAAATATAGGAAAATTTACAAATGCAAATTAAACAAAAACATGACACTTCTTATTGGCTATATAGGTAAAAATATAAATTTCCGGAATACCAAATATTTACTGGCAAGTGGGGAAGAGAAATTTTGCCTCATATACTACTTAAAAGTCTAGGTTGGTACAATCACTTTTACAAATAGTTAAACTGTCATCGTATGGCGGAGTTGAAAGTTAATATTCCTGATAAGATAAATGTTCCTGATAAGAGAATATTTACACTAACAGAATCTTAGTTTAATTCACATATACTGATCTAATTACTGCGACTCACACTTTTATTATTGCCTTTATTTTGTAGATGAGAAATTGAAGCATACAGAATTAATTAGCTTCTCCAAGGCTACCTAGCTAGTTTTGCTTGTGTTAAAACGAATCAATTAGATAATATGGAATATACTGGAAAATATATTGTTGAGTAAGAAGTAAAAACAAATTGTTGAGAGCACATAACAGTGATAAATGTGTAAAGTTTTAAAACACAAAATAAAGTTTTATGTGTATTTAAATAATACAGTGACTTATTCAAAAATCAGGAAACCATAGATGTGGGAGACACCCACCAAACTGAAGATAGTATTGGTCTCTCCGGAGGCAGGATCAAAATATCAGGAAGAGCTTCAAAGCTATGTCATATTTTATTTTTTAAAATGATCCAAAATATATGGTAAGATTCAAATACTCGTTAAATCTGGGAGGTGTGACATAGTTATTTTTGTATTATTCTCTCTGATTTTCTATCCATGGGAATAGGAATATTTCATAACTTTAAAAAGGGAAATGATGTAATCGGTAACATTGTTGTCTCCTCTTTAATCTCACAGATATTCCTAGGAGCAACCCTTGTTATTTTTTTATGATCCATACACAATAACCAATATTTTAAATATATTATACAAAAGTATTGTAGAGGAGGAAAAAGAATTTTTTCTCTACCCTACTGGGTTCCTAGCTGGAATAGACCCCTGCAACAAAGGACAAATGAAGAAGATAAAAGCAAAAAGAAGTTTATTAACTTGTATACCTCATTTACACGTGGGAGATACCCAGAAAAATGAATATGTCAAAGACATGGCTTAGAGATTCGGCCTAAATACCACCTTCAACTGAAACAAAGAAAGAAGGATATGGGCCAGGGGGCAGTGATGGTAAGGTGACCAAGAAAAGTATGGTAATCCATGATAAATTCTGTTATGCAGACTTAAACCAGTGCCTTCTCCACTGAAAAGAGTCTCTGGTGATTTAGTTATCCTTTTCTTCTGGGTACTGAAAGGAAGCCACCCTTGCAAATGGAACATTCCTTTAGAGATAAGTATTTCTCTTTAAAAAGAGTAACTTCTACTTCATTTTCAGAGCTTCTTTGTTGTCTGCAGTTTCTCAAAATAATCAGCTCAAAATAATCCTTATGGAGACATATTTTGGGGTATCCTATCCCGGTTTCCTACAGTATCATGTATCTTATTGTAGGAGGGGGATGATAGTCTTTTTATTTTACTTATTTTAGATTCTTTTTCTTCTACTCATCATAGAGATGGCTCTACCCATCTGGCTGGAGCCCTGTAAATTACACTGGAAAAAGACAGATTAACAAGAAACTAAAACTAAATAGAAATTTATTAACATGCACACCATGCACATGCATGTATATAGGAGTACCCAGTAATGAGTAATCCAAAGGGGTAGTTAGAATATAGGCTTATATAACATCTTAGGCTCAAAAAAAAAAAACGCGTTTTGGGCTTCTGGGCAAGGGGGACTAGTTGGGAAAGTGACTAGGAGAAGTATACTAAACAAGGGTTGTTTTAGTGAGGTTTGTTATACAGATTTATGTAGGTGTCTTCTCAATCCATAAGATTTAAGAGTTATCCATTGCCTGATATGGGAAAGGGAGATATCTTTTACAAATAGAAATCTCCTTTATACATGTAAATTTATTTTACAAAATGAAAATTTATGCCCTGTTTTTAGAGCTTTTCTGGTGTCTGCCATTCCTCAGGGGCCTTTAGCTCAAAATAATGCATATGCTAAAGAGGTGTATTTTGGGGTTGCATATTATGATACCTTTCAATATAAATACAAGAATTAAATAGATGACATAAAATGCATATTCAGAAAAAAAGAAGATTCCTCCTCTCCCACAAGAAAAATTAAATTTATTTTCTCTAAACTAAATCTTTTCTGTATTTTGAGTTTTAAAGTGTGTGATAATAAGGAAAATTTATGAGTATAAAATAGCTTCATATACACTTCTAGTCATCTTCCTTTTAGACTGTGAGAACATGAGGCTCCTGTCATTTTACTATGTTTCCTTGTAATGCTTTTGTTATTGGGGAGTATGGGGTCCTTGGTTCCTGTCTTCTTGGAGGAAAGAATTCTGCCAAGTGACACACAGGGGCAATTCAGCAATGGCAATGTTTATTTAAAGGAAAAAGTACATGCTGAAAGCCGAGTCAGAGTGGGCTGCTCAAGAATGAGATGCGTTGACTGACACTGGGGAACCCCCTTTATGAGAGTTTTACATGAATATTTACAAATGGGCATAAAGAGGTGTTACCAGTAAGCACATTTTGGGAGGTCTCAAAACATGTGTACTACACGAGTACATATGTCGCATGTTTCATTAGTATTTTAAATCCCCACTCATGGGTGTGTTTTTTACTATTATGATGAGCAAAATGTTACCTTTAGGGTGAGCCAAGTCAAAATGCACATGCTCGCTACTGGGGAAAGTCCCTATTGAAGTGATTTTTCTGCTAGGGCCAGGGAAGTCTCCGTTAGGGCTGGATAAGCCTAACCATAAGTCCAGATGTGGCTACTGTTAATTCTGATTGCTCTAACCACAGAGCATAAATTTTCTTTTTGCATTGATTCCAAGTGGTGCAAGGTATTTAGAGCTTCTGGGGCTTTCTTTCCTGCTATCTGTCTGTCTATCTACCTGTCTATCTAGCTACCTACTCTAATGCTTTTCTTCATACAAATAAATGCAGTAACTTGTCATGAAATTTTAAAAAATAAGAAAAAAGCCACCTTTTGTATAATTATAGTTATATTATTGAATTTCATTAACTTCATCAGATTAATGTAAATTAAATATCTGAGCATATTTAATTTCTAGTTTCTTGGTTGTGGGTTGTGGGCTGTGTAAGTAAGAAAAAAGCCACCTTTTTTTCTGGGTTTCCTATAACCTGACTAGAATTACTAAAGTATCTATAATTAATGTAAATTCTGCTTTCATAAAATTAAATATCTTCAAATATCTGAGCATATTTAATTTCTAGTTTCTTGGTTGTGGGTTGTGTAAGTACTTCAGAACTATCTTTAGTCACACCAACAAAAGAGAAAATCATACTCACTCTCCAATAAGTAAATTACAAAAAAAACCATATTTCCTTAATAGCTTTTGACATAATAAAATACACTAAAATAAAATAAATGAACTTCTCTCCCTAATCATCAATGGAAAGAAAAGCTAAGCTTCTAATAAAATAAGTGCAAGTTCATTTTCCTGTTTCTTGTTAAAATTATTTAATATGACAAGTGTCTAATACATTATTGCATATCAACCCAATATTATCCACTAAGGAAACACCTAATTTGGGGTGGCCCCACGTTTTCAATAGACCCAATTATTCAACCCCTAACATTCTATTCATTATTTTTTTAGGATCCATTAGCAAAATATTCTAAACTATCATTTGTAGTAACAATAAGGAAAGACCGTGACTTGTTAATCCTGGTTATAAGCTTATTGAATGACCTACTCAAGGAAGGAGGAGCAGAAAATAATGAGAACCAGCTGTTTCTAAATCTTCCATTATTTCTAATATATAAGGAGAGAATGAACTATAATTTTTATGGTCTTCATCTGACAATACTTCAAGAAGAGGTCGCTTACTATGGTGATTCATTTTCAAAATTTACACTTTAGTTTACTATACCTGGTGTGGGAACCACTTTGCTTCAAGAAATTATAATTTTAGGAAATGGAAAAAATATTTTTCCTCTATTCATATTAGGTTTATTGGTTGGGTCCCTGCAAATTAGACTGAAGAAAGATAAGTTAACAAAAGAAAACAACAAAAAAAAAAGCAGGAGTTTTTTAAGACATACATTGTGCATACACACGTAATTACGCAGTCATAAGTAACTCAAAGGATTGGTTACAATGTAGGCTTATATAGCATTCTGACAAAAATAATTTTATAGATAAGCAGCAAAACAAAAGAAAAGGACTTTGAACCTCTGCGGCCAGCAAATTGTGGAAAGGCAAATATGTAGGGAGACTAATGGTAGATAAAGCCTAGTTCGTAAGGTTTATTTATCTGGACTTTTTCTCTGTACCTTATTGTCTCGGGTGATAAAGTGGTTATTCTTTTTCTGATACAAAAATTGAGAAAGAGGAGAGAGACATAGCCTTCACAAAGAGAAGTTGTTTTGTGTGTTCAGGTAGATAGGGGAGGGCAGAGAGGTCTTCTGGTGTTTGGATTTTTTTTTTTTTTCAGTTGCCTTAAGTTCAAAATATTTTTAATGCTCAAGTGGGCTATTTTGGGGTAATATTACTCTGAAGCTTTTCATTAAAAAATAGAAAAATTATACAAATGCCTTCCAAAGATCTAGATTATGCATATATAGAAAACACAAACACATACACAAACATACATATAAGCAGCACAAGTTTCCATGTCAAGTGTACCTATCTGTCTTTACTTTGTTAAATGTAACACCTCTTGCTAACATGTATGTCTTACTATTTAGTAGTGGGAGTAATTCAAAAACACTAAGGTCAATGTTCTGATAATCATCCGATTTTTCCCCATTCTGCTTATAAAACATCAGATTTATAAAAACTTAATGTCTGATTGAGAAAAGGACTCATGAACAAAAATCAAGCCATATAATGTCTAATAAAATTGGTGGTTATTATATGGTAGCAGTTTGACAACCGACAGTTTTCATCCAGACTTAGTCCGATATGTGCACTTACCTTGGCTGTAGAACTGTGTTGTTTATTTCCCTTGGAGTTGTGCTGAATTAATAATTTCCCTTCAAAAGGGTATCATTTGTAGCCAGTGGACTTTTCAAGCTGTTTATTTTGAATTTGCAATTCAATTGAATGAAAGAAAATACATATAAATATGGATCATTTCAGATAAAAATAAGGCTTTTGTTTTAGTAGGGAAAATATAGAATAGCTTAACTCAACATCTAGTAGAATATTTATCAATCTAGTTCCCAACATTAATGAGAGCTTCAACTAGCAGCAAATTCTATAGACTTCCTTCTACCTAGAGCTTAAGAGATAAGTCATCAGCTTAAATTTTGGAGTGTGACTGTCACAATGTTTCAACAAAATCAGTCAGATTCTTTAGAAGCTACACACTTTTCACAGTTATTAATGTATATAGATGAATATGAAAATACATACTGATGTAAATTTCTATGTAGCTCTGCCCAGTGGAAGAGCCTAGGAGCAACAATGCTCCAGTATGCTCCAGTATCATTGAACACACCAGGCATCTATATCTTGGTTCTTTTTTTTTTTTTTTTGAGACAAAGTCTTGCTCTTGCTCCATCAACCAGGCTGGAGTGCAGTGGCATGATCTGGGCTCACTGCAACTTCCACTTCCCGGGTTGAAGTGATTCTTCCACCTCGGCCTCCCGAGTAGCTGGGATTACAGGCATGCGCCACCACGCCAAGCTGAGTTTTGTATTTTTAATAGAGACATGGTTTCCCCATGTTGGCCAGGCTGGTCTTGAACTCCTGACCTCAGGTGATCCATTCACCTCAGCCTCCCAAAGTGCTGGGATTACAGACGTGAGCCACCATTCCTGGCCTAGATCTTGGTTCTTTAGTATCATTTTTGATTAATGGATTATGCCTTCTTGAAAAAAATGATGAATTTTGGGGCTGAAACAAGACACGTATATATGAATCTAAAATATCTATTTGTGCCAGAAAGTAAGGAAATACCAAAGGATGATGGTAACCTGGCAGAAGTACATAGCAGTGAGTTTATAGGGGATCCCATTGGCCAAATCTGGAACAATTTGAGCATCAAACTATGTAGTGATACTACCCTATTATAACTCACTGAATAAAATAGGAATCTTTCAGTTCATATAGTTATGGACAAAGACATGAGTAAATAAATGGAGAGAAGAGAAAGCTTTTTCTTGTAGAAGAGTACCAACTAGTCAGTGTAGAAGGAATGGTGGAATCAGGAAATCAAAATATAGCAATCATTGTAGCGATAATCAATGCTGCTAAGAAATATACTGGCTGAGAAAACTAGCAGGTTAAAATTTGATAGGGAATGGAATATTTACATCTTCTAAATGTACCTCCCCCCGCCCCAAATAATTCTTAATTGTAAAGGGAAGAAGTGGTACCTTCCACAGTAGAGAAGCTGGCATGTGATCAAAGTTAGTATCACCATAAATGGAACAAATTAATATCCTGCCCCATCTGAGGAAGCTTCACCTCCGTGTATTTCTGTCAAAATACCTACCCTGAATTTCATCCTGAGGAATCAAAAGACAAACCCAGATTGATGCATTGTCAATGGGAGAACTGGCCTGTGATATAGAAGTATCAAGGCTGGGTGTGATGGCTTACACCTGTACTCCCTGCACTTTGGGAGGCTGAGGCAGGTGGATCACCTGAGGTCATCAGTTCAGAACCGGCCTGGACAACATCATGAAACCCCGTCTCTACTAAAAATACAAAAATTAGCTTGACGTGGTGGCACATGCCTATAATCCCAGGTACTTGGAAGGCTAAGGTAGGAGAATCACTTGAACCTGGGAGGTGAGTCAGGGGTTGCAGTGAGCCAAGATTGCACCACTGCACTCCAGCCTGGACAACTGAATGACACTCCATCTCAAAAAAAAAAAAAAAAAAAAAAAAAAAGGAACAAGGTTGTGAGGGTAACAGAAAGAAAAGCAACTGTTCTGGATTGAAAGAGGCATAAAAACTAAATGTGACATGGGATTCTGAACTGGATCCTTTTGGTATTGTTGGGGCTCAGAAAACCATACTCAAAAGTGAAGGCCTCAGAAGCAGCCTCGGAAGCAAAGTTTATCTCTGGCCTCCTATTCCGAGCCACTCATTCTCCTCTGAGACAAGCCATGGAAACTAGAATTCCGCTCCCCAGAGCAGGTCTTAGGAACCAGAAGCCCTTTTTCCCAAAGCCAGCCATACAAGCTAAAAATATTATTGTCATATTTTCCTGTCTTATCTGGGTAAGAGCTGGCCATAGAGAAAGTCTCTGACCTTCCTCGTTTGATGGGAGCCATTCCAGAAAGTGTCCAGCCCCATATCCAGGAGGAAGGAACACTGCATAGAGAGGCCAAGAAGAATCCAGATAAGCCTGGCTGGGTTTCCCCACCTGGGTCTACCAGAATTAGACCAAATCCTTTTGTCTAATCACAGTTCTGCACGCCTGTCCATTCTTCATTGAACCTAAGCATAAAAATGGATACTTTTCCCTGTTCCTTTAATTCTTCATCCTGAGGGCTCCCATGTTATGTAAAACCATAATGAAATATATTTGTGATGCTTTTCTCTTGTTAATCTGTATTTTGTTATAGGAATGTCAGTCATGACCTTTATGATGGGGTGGGAAGGAGTCACCCCTTTTCTGCTCCAATATTATAAAAAATGGTGGTGCCATAATTGGGGAACTCTAAATAAGCTTTGTGCATTAGATAGTAGTAATAGATGTAAAAACCCTCATTCTAAGGTTTGTCATGGTTATATAAGAGCATATTCTTGTTTGTAGAAATTACAGAGTAAAATATTGGGGATGATGAAAAGTCAGCCAGAAACTTACTTTTAAGTTATTCAGAAGGAATAAAATGTGCTTCATAGTATTCTTAAAATTTTTGCTGTAAGTTTAAAATTTTCTGAAAAAGAGAAAAATGAGAAAGTAATTAGGAAGATGAAGTAGTACTTTTGAAAACGTACTAATATTAAGGTGTAAATTTTAATTTGAAATTGAACCTAAATAGTAGTTGTAATTGTGGTCACAACTTGAAAGTAAATGACAGATTAATTTTAGAGAGTTTTAATTCTATATAAAATTTAAAAGTTGATCAGTATGAAACTTGAGAATTGTGATATTTGAGGCTAGTCAAGAATCAATGAAACTAATTTAGGCTTAGAAATATCTTTGAGAAGTTGTCATGCCAAAGCTTTTGAAAACATAATTTGTAATTAGATTGAATGTTTTGATTTGGATATAAAACTGACTTAGAAATAATAAGAGCAGAGCAAGTGAAAGAGCTCCCCAATCCTGCCCAAAACTATGTAGATAAATAAATAAATACTGAGGCCTTTTGGGACCTGCTAGTATTGCAGCCAGTGTAAACACAGATGTGTAGTGATGTGGAAAAGTGTGTTTAAAATTGAATCTCCAAGTTGACAACTCTTATAGATGATAAAAATCAAATTAATGGATCAACATTTACCAAAGTTCTTTTAAAACCATTTTGACCCCCCCAAAATGACAAACAAGCATAATCCAAATATGTGTAGAAAAATAATTCAATGTGTTTTCTTGAATAATAGTTTATTAAATATTAATTATATGATAGCAAGTATGTTGTAGAATGATTAAAATTAATTTTCTAAGTCATTGGTCCTATTTTTGAATAGATTCACATAGATCAAGGTAATTTTGACAGAACGGGTCAGCCATTTTGCTAGTCACTGAGAGATGTCCCTGGAATATGGTTTGCAGTTGTGGTGTACTAAATATTGAGGGGTGTACTAGACCTGGAGGGAAGTGAAGGAAATATTAAAACTTCCATTTGTCTTTGGAATGAGAACTAAACTTTTAGCTTTGTGCTAAGTGGTTTCCTCAGTAAAATATCAATATTTTATTTATGTTTTTCTTACATTAAGCATCCATTTTAGCTAACCTCACAAAATATACTGTCCCTAAAAACTCAGTCTTCATGTAAACACTTTGATACCAGCTGTTCTTCCATCTAAAATTATTTTCTTCCTCCTCATTGCCTTTTCTTCCTGAAGATGATCCTGTCTTCAGGATCTAGTTCTCTTTCTGCCTTTTCATGGAACATTGCTACAATACTTCATCTGTGTCCATCTATCCCCTCTGAATATTTACAGCATGTGTTCTTAGCATAATTTATTCAGAAAGTAATCATCATTGTCTTGTGACATATAAGGAAGTATTTTCTTACCGTTTAACTCTATCTATACTTCTCCAATACAATTTGAGGTTCTTGAAAGAGGAATCCTGTCTTATTCCTCTTTGGAATAAAAGGAATATTGGTAGACCCAATGTCTACCGTGACCCAAATACAGTGCTAAGAGCTGGGAACAGAAATATAATTATTTATCTCTTCTGACATGCTTTGTGTTTATATGAAGTTGTGGACAAGTTAATGAAAGATGCAAGGTAAAAATATGAATGCACATTAGCTAATTTGTCTATATTAGAAGCACAATTAGTTATGAAATGGAAAAAGGGATGTTTGTGGCATGAGATCAGAGCTGTAACAATGCCTCTCCACAAGGAGACTTCCAGTGATGTTTTTCTGGCACTCAGCCCTTAGATATCATTGAATGAATTCACTAAAGCAATCTGTATGCTGTCTATGCTCATTTTAATGCTAATTATTCTGTGTTCCAAAACAAATGTATTTTCTCAGCAGGAATTAAAATTTCAGGAATATAACATAAAAAACCCTGTATCGTTTGAATTTTTTATAGGTTTTTTTTCTAATTAAAACATATATTGTTAAGTGCATGTTTGCTTTTCTAAAATAACACCTAGTAATTTGTAATACATTGGTTTGTTCTATGAGTGTGGTTTATGATGGTCTACCTTTTATCCACTGGTGTAATAGCTTACGTTTTATCAGTAACCATGGAAATGTTTAGTACATCATCCAACAATAAATAAATAGGCTAACTTCCCAGAAATGAAAGTAAATAATTATTTATTTAATTCAAAGTAGAGAACATAGCATGGATTAAAAAAACTGATGTAAGATCCAATAATCCAAATATTTAATATTTTCTCTTTGGTTTAACATAATGTTCAAATCCGAAAGCCTGCTTTGCTCACCAACACCTCCCACCCAACAAAACTGCCAACACGCCAAACCAAGTGGATTGATTTAACAGCAACATTAAGCTCCCCTGCCAGTGTTTGGTGGAAAGGCGGTTAATCCGGAGTGAAAGGCCTCAAATCTTGCCAATAGGAAACAAAAAAATAAAGAAGAGGCCATCCATATTACATACTCATAGTTAATCAGTCCCTGGAGATTCTTCAGCTCTTTGTCTGCAGCATTAAGAAACACATGCTAATATGTTATTCTCTTTTGTTGACTGCTCTAATTGAGATGCCTGACAAATTAATACAGAATATTAAGATTATTAATGCCAAATGCAAAAAGAAGCCTTACTACAAAATGTCATATAAAAGTTATTTGTAAACGCTAAGGAATTAATTTCTTAAATTATTTCAGCAAATATTAACTTTAATTGTGCTCAATGAATGTTTATGGATGCTTTTGACAGAGTGGTTTTTTTTTTCTTTTTTCCCTCAGAGTATATTTTTAGGCAGTTTAGGAAACAAAAGATAAATGAATGACTAGTTGTTTAGTTTGTCTGATTCAAGGCATAGATTGGATTTAAAAGAGCAGGAAGCATGAGCTCTTGAAGTGGCTCTGGGCACACTGCCCCAATTTCTGGATCTCATTGGTAAAATGGACAGAGTAGGGTTACTGGGGGAACTGTGATAATATAAAGTTCTTAGCACCTGTCTGACATTTCTTATTTTTAGTTATATTGTATTGTTTTGTCTTCAAATGCAGCAGATAATCATTTTTTATTCTATAGCTAACATGCTGGCATCATCCAAAAAAGTGACTTCTATTTTTTTTAATTACCATTTTGAAAACACCATGCCCTATAACATCTAAAGACGCATTTACTTTAGTGAGTGGGAATAATGATAATATAATCCCATGGCTTATTCATAAAAGAGAACCTTGGAGATGCTGTGGTAATGAGCAGGTGGTAACAATTCTTGATTATTTATACATTTTTGAGGATATAATGGGATTGAGTCATTGAACTGGTGTTGTATCAATATGTAAATTTCACACGTCAGTTTTTTTTAAAGCTGTTTTCTTTTGAATTTAAGAAGGGTAAAAACACACCAGAAATATTTTAAAAGAGAGGCCTCAGATATCTCTTAAACTATCATGTTCTGTTCACATTCATCACCATCAAACTTATATTCTATCTCTAATATATCCTACACATTGGCACATGGCTCCCAGGAAGTAGTGTCTACAGTAAGAACCGAGAAGGTAATATACTTGCTCTCAATTTCTTCCTTCTTAGGAATGACAGGCAAAATAACTGTCACTTCTGTGAAGTAGCAATAGATACTATTATGAAGTATATCGTGTGGCAAAATCTCTGCTTTAACTGAGTACTTTAAAAGTACTTACCTAATTTTCATTGCTTGAGTACTGTGCTCACCCCTTTGGGAACACCAGAAATTTGATAATTTTCTATTTGAGTTCTAGGAGATTGAAAGCTGTGCGACTTTTCAAAAACTTTCTGACACATGAGTGCTAATTTGAGCAGAATTTAGCTAGCTCTCACAAGTGATGAAAGCGCGGAAGAACCAGTGAGCACTGTCAGTCTTTTAATCTAGTATCTGATTGCTTGTCTAACTGTCATTGGTGAAAAGCAAATATCTTTGTTCTTCTTCTGAGTTCAAGCCGGATGTGCTCCTGTATTTAGCATGACAGGAAATCTCAAACAGCAAAGAATTACATGGATTTAAGGAATCTGATATTCCTGTATTCAAATCTCCCCCCTTGTTCATGATAGAGTCTTCTGTAGAAAATCTATAAAATAGCAAGAATTAAAAACATACTATAAAGTATATGTTTGGCTTATCAGAAATCCATACAAACTACTTTTTCTCAGGGCCTCTTAATAAGAACTGGTTCCATTTGATGAGTGAGTTGCAAACTCTTGAAGGCATATTGACAGATGGTTTCTTCTGAACAAACTGATTTTCTTGATTTGCCAAAGTGTCTAAAAATTAGTTTTCAAATTTTTGAATTATATTTAAGGCATTTTGCTTCTGAGAGGTGACTTTTGACAGACCCATATTGCTTCTTATAAGAAACTTAGGTGAATAAGGCACAAAATAGTTTCTAGAATTACTTAATTGTTTTTCAATGAAAAATGGGGCTCAAAGTGAATGGGCCACAGGGAAGTTACAGCTGGATCCTGTAGAGATCACTGAGAAAGGTCTAATCTCTAGGTCACTGTGCACAGAAAGACAGGCCTACTGTGATTCCACAGAGAAAAATGTGTCCAGCCAATGGACACTCTGAGCACATAAACTACTGAAGGAAGAGAGATTGATGATTTGGGATGCTTGAGAAAAATTTTCCTGCATTTATTCTTAATAATATGTTAGTAATTTAAGCTAGTAAAAAAAAAAAGAAATCAATGTAAAGGATTTCCTGACTTCTCTTTTCTACTGCAAATAAAGTAGGTTGATACATTTAAAAAGGGCTATTCTCCTTCTCCTTCAGGTCCTTTATTTCTGCTTCTTCTTCTGTCATATTTTATTTTTTTTCTCACGTCTTTTCCCACCATCCTCCCAGTTGTCTTCCTTCCCAACATCGCCATTTATTTCATATTATATTCTTCAGCATTACACACACGTTATTTAACTGGAAAGTATAATAACTACAGCCATTTCTTAAAATACAACATGAATGGAATGTAATTTGTTATAACATGCCATTTGAAAATACTGCATTTTTTTACTTTAGTAGGATTTCTCTACTAGCAATTATAATTATTGTATTGTGATGTTTCGTATGTATGCTATAATGTATGCTATAACTGCCTACCTTACCTACAGATGAAAACTCTACAAAATGGTTTTTAAAAGTATCTCAAGTAAAATTTGATTTTGTTTCAAAATAACTTTAAATTTTTAACATTCTTAACTTCTTTTTTAAAAATTACAATTTTTCATAATGCCAAAGATAGGAAATAGTGAGTAAAGAATAGTAAACTGATTTATTTAGTGAGTAAAGAACAGTAAACTTATTTTTACTAAACAACTCTTTTTACAATACACTCTCAAGTCTAAATTTCAAAATGTTAAAAAAATGATTCTTGTACAAATATAAAGTGAGCATATATCAAAGATTTATTTAACTTATTCATGAGGAAACTAGCAGAATACTACAGCTGGTTTAAAAAATAAAAGATATGAGAGAATATGATCAATGAATGAAAGATTGTTGAGATAAGGTTACTTCAATTAGATACAAAATTGGCTAATAATGTCCTATAGGCAATCAATCTGTAACTGAGCCATCATTTCTGTTGGCTGGAACCACTAACATCTCTATCAGAAAAAAAATCTTTTGTAATTTATTAGTCTTCTGTAAGCTGACATTTATCTGTGGAGAACCTCAGTTCTATTCAATGATAATAAGAAAAAATATGCATTTCTCTAGAAAATCAGTGTTTCGTAAACAAGATTGTTAGATAATTCTTCAGTATGATAAGGCACTTAGTAATCTTTTTACCATAATTTCAGTTTTGGATAATTTATCTTACTAAACTCTGTGTATATTCCACATAAAATCCAATAAAAGTACCAATTATACTGGTTAGGTACAGAATTTTTCAGTCTGATATAGAGCTACAAGACAAGCCCAATTTCTTTCTTGAAAACTGAAACATAGTGAAGAAGAATATTTACCTAACTCCTTGTCCTATAATACCCACTCTATGACTCTGTCATGACATGTGCCCTAAATAAACACTGCCCATATCTGTTATTTGATTTGCGTGAGAGAAATGTAACAGTTTTTAACCCATATTGCATAAATTACTAGGGTCTTACCTCGATGACTGGTTTGGATGGGGAAAGGGATAAGAGAGGAAGAAAGAATGAATAGGTGAAAATCTCACTCTAATGCTTTATTTAGATAAAGTTATTTAGTTTTGATAGACAAACTGAAATTGTATTCACATTTTTTAAAAGAGAGTTTTATTCAAAAACTGTTTTTGGAAACCCTTAAACTTCGAAATTAAAGGTCATATGCAATTGTAACAATTTGAAAAACTGGCTGCATGAGCCAGTTAAACGAATAGTAAAGTATTTGGATAACCAGGCACTAAAGAGATTAAATAAAGAGCCGCTATGTTCTAAATGTTGATAAGCCAAAGACAGGATAGTGTGTATGAATCTGCTAGTTCCCTCGACCAAAAGGCATCTCCTTCTAAAAAGGAGTTTGAGACCTTATCTTGAGAATAACAATTAAGGGCAGAATCAGAACTAATACCTCAGTGACAATTTGTACAATTACCAGTGAAGATTAGCTGCCCAAGATGATCTAGATCTCCATACTACAAATCTCTTTTCAGTGAGTAATATCAAAATTATCTCTGTGTAAGAATGCATAATAAAAATCAGGACCCAAAGAGTTAAAAAATGTAGTTTATGGAAATCATTATTAGTTGTTATAGTAATCCCTACATTTCCTAAGTAGTACTGAGAGTGTGTTGTCCAATTGGAAATTCACATTTAAAACTCTTCATCTCAAAAAATATATCACTAAGGAAGTAATTATCTTCTCTCAGGTGCAGCCAGTTTAGCTGAGTGTCAAACAGCATTTCTACATATTATTATTCTCTGGTGTGGTGCTGTCTCCTTGGGCTTGTCTTATACGTTGTTTCACCCTTTAACACTCAATAAATGCATGATAGTTGACCGAATGTTAACTTATGATATACGACATTTTTCTCTAGATGTCTCCCAAGTTGGGAGTACTACCAAAATAATTCCCCCAAAAAGCAAAAATAAACAAACACAAAGTAAATTCAAACAAAAAAAGGCCCTGCATCAGTATCCATATAACCTTCCTAGAAGGGCTTCCTTTATAGGTTAAATTTTAATTGTGTTTGGTGTTGTGGGTAGAGCTGTCAGTATTGGAATATTCATCATGATCTTGATATTAAGGACTTATTATTTATTACTTTATTTTATGCTCAATGACCCTTCTGCCTATTGCATGTAAGGCAGAAATCTAGGTAGAAGGAATACAGGTGAATAAAGATGGTTAGTCCCTAGTCAACATGGTTCAAACATAATATGAGAATAAAACAAGTGTGTGAATCTTTACAGTACAAAGCAGAAAGTACTTTGTTTAATAATGATGTTTCAGAGCAGGAAGAACTCACAACTAATTAGTTCTAATCAAAATTGGGGTATAAAAGAGATAGTTGCTGATAGAGGTCATCAATGATACATAGAATTTAGCTAGAAAAAAAATAAGTGGACAGAAATGTCCTGGCTGTAGCAGGTAGCGTGAGAAAATGAAGAATATAAAACAGGATTAAGACAATGGAGTAGTATAGATATAGTATGGTATGGTATGGTATAGTACAGAACAGTATAGATATAGTATAGTATAGTACAGTACATTAGTATAGTATAGCTATAGTATAGTATAGATGAAATACATAATGTTTGTAGGTGATGGTAGTTGATTGGGAAAAATAGATTTTGCACATATCATAGATGATCCCAAATCCTAGGATGAGCTATTACACTTGATGCAATCATCACCAACATACCAGTGAAGGCTTCTATTTATATAAGCTGTTTAAAAATATTTAATAGAATCTATTTTTGAATATCTTTCTGTTGTTCTATAGACTTTATTGAACTAGTGTGGAACTGGATTTTGAATGCCTAATTAGGAAGAATTTCATAACACAATAGAAAGGCTACAGGGTTAAAGGGTCTAGTCTGGAATGATAGATGCGCACAAGTTATGTCTTGACCTTGATTGTTAGTTGTCTTACTGAAACACTGTACAGCTCACAAAACCACTGGGCCCCATATCTCCTTGTTATATGGAGTTCTCCTTTATTTGAGTTGATCCACTTAATGCTGTCATCTGGAGGAAAATACCAGACTGCCACACTGTGCTGCATTCTTCGTGCATTTGTTGTTATTCATATATACTCTGTAAGGCCCAGTTTGATAGGAAATTTAGACCAATGAAATAACACAGCTCACATCCTGACGCCTATAATGACCCAGGAATATTGTGTCATCAACAACAGGTTTTCTAAATAATATTGCCTTTAAAAATACTTTTTAAAATATATCAGGGGCTTGGAAGTTTGAACATAGTTTCAGAAGTCAATTGAATATTTCCTTCATCCCAGCATCAATCCAGGAAAACAGAGAAAGGCATGGAGTGGGATACACATAGTCAGAGAACACTAAGGTTGGGCAACAAAGAAAGAATGTAGTTTCATGTTCTTAGCAATATTATTATTAAGATGCATTTCTTGTTACCATTTTTCAGTATTTTGTGATTAAAATAAATGAGGCAACCTAGTACCCGAGGTTTTGGATGCACGCTTTTGATAAAAATCCTGAAACAAGTACATGATTACATAAGGAATCAAGCAAGTTCAATGAGCATCCAAAAGTCCCAGAACGAGCTTGTCCAGCCCAGGGTACGCAGGCCGCATGCAGCCCAGGATGGTTTACAATGTGGCCCAACACCAATTTGTAAACTTTATTAAAACCTTATGTTTTTTTTGCAATTCTTTTTTAGCTCATCAGCTATCATTAGTGTGTGTATTTTATGTATGGCCCAAGACAATTCTTCTTTCAATGGGCCCAGGGAAGCCAAAAGATTGGACGCCTCTATTCTAGAAGCTGATTCACTGTCAGCATCCCACATACTCCCTTGTTGTTTTTAATTACATATTCTATAGACATCATTATTTCATAGGTCCAATTAAAATGCTCAGGGCTTTTGTTTTGTTTTTTAGCCAGTTCTTTGTATGATATATTTCTCAGACTACCACTATCCTGATCAATGTAAAAGATAAGACTATTATTCCCCTTAGCATGAATATTATGTTCCTAATAATTCGCTCTGAGGTCAAAATAGTGTTGTCATGTGTCTCACTTCACTCACTTTTCTCACAGTAATAAAACAACCTCAAGTTTTCTCCAAATCAAGATGTTCTTACAACAATTCTCTTCCTCCTCCTACCGGTTTAATTCACTTTGGAACTTCAAGATATTTACACAAATATTCAACAAACTTAATCTTATTATGTTTTACCTCCTTGTGGTTTTTGTTATTTCCAAATGTTGCCTCAGTCATGTAACACCTTGTTTTTCTCCTAAGCTTTTAACCCCTTGAACATTTGATAACAATTTCTTATTTGCATTCATCAAACATAAATCAATTTTTGACCCATAGAGGGTTAAAGATAGGACACTCCAGCAATCATGAAGGACACTCATGTACTTGACATTTATGTATTTATAAATATATTTTAGGTATGGCTATGCAACCCTATTTTCTCTTATTTTTTTATTTTTTGTCATGAAAATATTTTTCAAGTTTTTCTTATTTTTATATATATGGAAGATTCTATACTCTTTTGGCCACTTTAGCTGTCCTGTAGACCCTATCTAGACCTTCCGGAGTTTTGTTATTTCTTTGTTGCAGATTGTTGACCAGAATTACAAACAGTATCTCATAGAAACACTGATTTCTACAAAGTGAGATAAAGCTTCCCATTTTATTTCTTTGGTCTGATTTCATTGTAAGAGTTCAGTGAGTCATTGCCTGCCAGGAGTCATCTACAGTGAGTCCTAGATCAGTCCACAGCTGTGACGAGTTCACTATTCCAGAAATACAAGTTTGAAGAACTTCCTACCCAACCCTCCCTTAGAAAATTACCCAAAATTGATCATGTAAAGCCCACTTTCTGCTTCTCCATATTCATTTTTATGGTAAAGTTTCCGCACTGGCCTGGATTTTCACTATGCAGAAGTGTTCAGGGTTATCTACAAACATAATACCTAAATTGTATATATTTCTAACACATATATATGTACTCTATATACACATATATTGTACTATATATGTGTTTATGTACTATACATATACGCACACATGTATATGTACTATATATACACACACAAACACATGTTTTTTTTTTTTATTACTAACCTAAATATAAAATAAGATCTCTGGAGAAAATTTTGTTACTGTGTTTCCATCATGAAAACACACAATAAACTTGTTTATTGTTCTATCTATAACAAAATATTTAAACTAATTGTATCCCAATTTGAATATCATTCTTGTGGAATTTGCCAAAGTATTTTTTTCCTTCAAATTGGAAAACAAACACGGGACTCTTCTTGGGAGATATTTATATTCTTAATCAAAGAACTTCATTATATTCATCAAACACCACAGTGCTGGTCACTTACATCTGTCTAATGAATTATATTTGGTGTTCATTGACTCTATTCTTTTTAATAGAGGTCATGGTTTGTTATCTATGGAACTGAGAATCATTAATCATGACTTGGAATTAATTTGAAGAGATGATTTTTAAAAACTTGTCATAGGCCTGGCTTTTGCAGTACAGGGTTCAGGGTTCCTTGCTTCATGATAAACATTTGCATAAAAGATTGAAGCTTTTAGAAC
The DNA here is from genome assembly GCF_029289425.2 of Pan paniscus. NCBI lineage: Eukaryota > Metazoa > Chordata > Mammalia > Primates > Hominidae > Pan > Pan paniscus. Next base: position 183,615,063 of record NC_073255.2, read on the forward strand.
CTTATCATGTTGTTCAAATTTAGGGATATTAAAAGAGGAAGAAGCCTGAGATGAACACGGGCACGGCAACTGATAGCTTCATCCATTGCAGAGGGAGTTTCCAGTTGCATGCTTGTTTCTCTCCCTACATGTGCTAACATTTGTTTAGAAATTTTATATTATTTTGAGACTAAAAAAAATCAACTCTGAGGTATAAATTTTGATAGTGCAAGGACCCATTTATCATGCTTGACATATAATCTTTTAAATTAAATTTTTATTGTGCAGTGATTACAGTTTCACCTTTCTTTGTAAGAAAACTTTAGAGAGATGCCATGAATCCTTTTTATCCAGTCTCCTCCAATGGCATCTTGTAACACCAGAGTCACCACCAGTATATTCACTTTGATGCTTTAAGAATACAAAATACTTCCATCACCACAAGGATCTCTCCTGTTGTCATTTTGTAGCCTCACATACTTCCACTTGTATTCCTCCTCAACCCCTAGCAACCACTAATTTCTTGGCATCATGAACCAGAGAATTTATTCATCACTAAATCTGTTCTGCCAGGATCTGCCACTCTTCAGCCAAAACTCCTAGTTACTCCTGATGACTTCTAGGCATCTGCCCTCCTTGGGCATCAAGTTTACTGCCAGTTGCCTTCTGAGTCACCTGCAGTCACCACTGGAGATATAATTGAGTCCTCATGTGCCAAACTTATTTGGTTTTCACCTTAAAATTATTTTTTAAAAGACTATTATTCCCACATTTTCCCTCTACACTTGGTTTACTAATTTGCATGTGTAGTTTATAGGGCCAAGCGGGCAATAAGTTACTGTTATACTCCTCTCTTTATTTCCCGAATCTCCTATTCATGTTCCAGTTTAAACTCAGCTGGGAACACCTTGTCTCATTCAGAACTTAATCACAGTCTTTAGATATAGTCTTTTTTGTTTTCTTTATATGCTTATTATTAACATGTAGTATCCAGTATCTAATCCAGTAACAGTCACAAATTGGCCCATCAGTGGCAAGAAATTTAAAAAATGGACACTATAGTGAGGACTAAATTCAAAAATGACAGCCAAACTGGATTTTCTCAAGCACATTCTGCTTATATGTATTACGTTTAAAGAGAAAAAATTACTTTTGGGTAATTGAACATCTATATCGCAATTGCAATGGTGGTTACACGAATCTATACAACTGGTAAAACCTGTATATAACAAAAAAAAAGTACATAAAAACTAGTTAAATCAGAATAAAATCTGTAGTTTAGTTAATTTTATTGTGACAATGCCAATTTTCTGGCTTTCATGATTGTACCGTATCGTGTAGAATGTTATTATTGGAGGAAACGGGGGAAGGTTACATAGGAACTCAACTGTATTAGTCCATTCTTACATTGTTATAAAAAAATACTGAGACTGGGTAAATTATAAAGAAAAGAGGCTTAATTGGCTCATAGTTCCACAGGCAGGTGAAACCGTAATCATTGCACAATAAAAATTTAATTTAAAAGATTATATGTCAAGCATGATGAATGGGTCCTTGCACTATCAAAATTTATACCTCAGAGTTGATTTTTTTGGTCTCAAAATGATATAAAATTTCTAAACTAATGTTAGCACATGTAGGGAGAGAAACAAGCATGCAATTGGAAACTCCCTCCTCAGTGGATGAAGAGGAATCATGGTGCTAGCATCTGCTCAGTTTCTGGAGAGGCTTAGGGAAACTGTCAATCATGGCGGAAGGTGAAGGGGAAGCAGGTGCTTCTGATGATTGGACTAACAGGAAGAGAGTAAGGGGGAGGTGCCCCACACTTTAAACAATCACATCACGTGAGAACTCACTATCGCGACCAAGGAGGATCTTGCTAAACCATTAGAAAGCACCCATATGTGGCTGGGTGCCGTGGCTCAAGCCTGTAATTCTAGCACTTTGGGAGGCTGAGGCAAGTGGATCACTTGAGGTCAGGAGTTCAGGGCCAGCCTGACTTACATGGTGAAACCCCATCTCTACTAAAAATACCAAAAAATTAGCCGGGTGTGGTGGCACGCTCCTGTAATCCCAGCTACTCCAGAGGCTGAGACAGGAGAATCGCTTGAACCCGGGAAGCGGATGTTGCAGTAAGCCGGAATCACGCCACTGCACTCCAGCCTGGGAAACAGAGTCAGACTCTGTAAGAAAAGAAAGGAAAGGATAGGAGAGGGGAGGGGTGGGGGGCAGGGAGAAGAAAGGGGGGAGGGGAGGGGAGGGGAAGGGAGGGGGAGAGGGGAGGGGAGGAAGGGGAGGGGAGGAAGGGGAGGGGGAGGAGGGGGAGGGGAGGTGAGGGGGAGGAGGGGGAGGGGAGGCGAGGAGGGGGAGGGGGAGGGGACGGGAGGGGAGGGGAGGGGGACGGGGAGAAGAAAGTGGGGAGGGGAGGGCAAGGGCAAAGAAACCTCCCATATCATCCAATCACCTCCCACTAGGTCCCACCTCCAACGCTGGGAATTACAATTCCACATGAGATTTGGGCAGGGATACATATCCAAACTGTATCATCAACTATTTTTGCCACTACTATGTGAGTCTAAAATTATTTCAAATTAAAAAATAAAGGCAAAACCCATCAAACTTACAGATTATTATGTGATTTAAAGTTCCTATCTCTCTCATTCTGTATGTGTGTGTATACATTACATGTATATATCTCAGATAGCTAAATGCATGTGCTTGTTTGACATACAGGTGTGTTGCTGTTGTTTTTTTTTTTTAATTTTTATATATTTTTAATTTGTTGAGCTCACGCAAGGTGAAATGCAGTGACACGATCTGGACTCACTGCAACCTCCGCCTCCTGGGCTCAAGCAATTCTCATGCCTCAGCCTACTGAGTAGCTGGGATCACAGGTGTGTGCTACCACGCCTGGCTAATTTTTGCCTTTTTAGTAGAGACAGGGTTTCACCATGTTGGCCAGGATGGTCTGGAATGCCTGACCTCAAGTGATCCACCTGCCTCAGCATCCCAAAGTGCTGGGTGCCACCGTGCCCAGCCTGACATCGTTTTTATGGATTTCAAAATATAAATGTATTTACATTGTTTGAAAGTTCATAGTGTATATAAAATTGAAGATAGGATCCTGAGATACGTATGAAAGCATTATAATGCATAGGTGTTTGTGTGAAACATAGATTGTATCTGAGGAGAAAGAAATGACAGTAGAATACTAATATCAAAAATACATAAATAAGATGATAGGATCCCAAAGTATAATTTTGTTTGCTTTTTAGACTAACAAAATATTACCACATCTAAATAAATGAAAAACATGAATGACATATGCTTTTTCCATCGATTTAATTTTTGTTAACAAATATAAAATGTTTTAGAATTTTACTTATAGAATTCAAAAATGTTTCCTTCATATTTATAATAATACTTAAATATGGAAATGAATACATCATCTCAAATAACACTGAGTTCATTCTTGGAATGTCTTTTTTTTTTTCTGTTAGAGATTTTCTTTCATTTTCTTTTTATTTTTCCCCAGCATGCTATCATGCCTACGTTTCTCCTGGTTAGTTTCACAGGATATTTTCCAAAGAGAACTTGAATAAAATAGACTTGATTACCACTGTTTTATTCTCAAAATAAGCTAATGGCTATTAAGACTTGTTCCTTGATTTGAGGGGGCTTTTTGGTATACTTATTCAAAAAGGCAGTTTCAAAATAAGCTCTCTACTTCTTTATTCCTCAGAATCTCTGTTTGTATGTAATTGGCTAACAAAACCCATTGCTTATTAGCTTTGTCTCAGTGCTAAAAAAAAAAAAAGTCCTTAAAATTATTGCAAACCTGCATCTATCACACCTGATTACTCCAGGAGGAAAAAGAAAACAAAACAGAACAGAAAAAAAAAAAAAAAGAAAAGAAAAAAAAAACTTGCTTTGGATAACATTTTATGACAATAGCTTTGCATCAGGGGACTTACTTATCTTCAATGTGTGCTCTATTCCTCATGTCACTCTTTCTTCCCCTTAATTGAGGAAAATGTGTTCAGAAGTTAAAGTTGTGGCCATCTATTTAAAGTTTTATATTATTCAGCTTAGAAAACAAATAAAATTTTCATATGTACAAGGGAATATAGCATCACTCAAGTAATGCCCATCACATTGCACAAGAAGTGGATAATCTTTCATTACAAAAGAAAAGATGGAAACTGCATAGATCTTCTGTAAATCAGAAGCTGTATAACCAGCTACTTAACTCAAATTCTAAAAGCCACCTAATGTTTGTATGTGGATGACACCAATATAACAAACATATTTCTTCAGTTAAGTCAATTATGTTAATTTGTTGAAAAGAATCTGTTAAGTGAATCATTTAGTATCCCTTAAACAAAACATAGGGTGATAATTTTGCAAATTATTATTTCAACTTATTGAGTTGGCAACGTATGAACAAAAGTCAACCTGCATCTATATTTTAGGATAAGTAATTAGGTTCTCACAGACTGAGATTTTCATTTAAAAAGATTTCCCTTTTGGATAGTTTATAAAGTGAATTGGAAGAGAGATTGGAAGCAGGGAGAGCATTCTAAGAGCTCTCAGGGGAGAAGGAGGGTTTGGCCAAATACAGTGGCCAGACTCGTGAAAAGCCGTTACTGGAGAGGCAGGACCTCCAGCACCTGGGACATTGTGAATGTGAGTGAGGAAGAACAAGAGCCATGGACACGACAGAGATTCTGGCTGGAGAACTAGGAGGATGGCAGCATCAGCAAATGGTGTGGGTGGAAAATAGAAAATAAACACAGTTTTGATGATTAAAAAGGCTTTTTTTAACATCTTGTAGCCATTCAAATAAAGATGTTTAATAGAAAGTTGGAAATTCAGGCCTAGATCTCAAAATCCAACTTAGGGCTGGAGATGTGGATATGGGAATCAGTCTCCAATATTTAGATTGGAATGAGACCTCGTAGAAGGAGGTTGAATTGAAAAAGTCAGCCGTTCTTGTCCAAGAATACAAATGGGATCACAGTCTCATGGAGAAGAAGGCATTACAAGAATACCAACTGCACCAAAAAGGTTCCTTAGGGTTAAAACTAATAAAGAAGGCTTAGATTTCACTTTATTAGTGCAGAAGACTAATTGTAACACAATAGAAGAGAGATGGAAATGAGCTTCTATCCTTGAAAGTTTGGATATGAAATTGTCTCTTCAAGAAGTTTGGGAGGTCAATACAAAATAATGCAATATTGTAACTGAAGAAGTGAGTTGGAAAGGTGAGTTAGTTAAAAGACATTTGGTGGAGTTTGTTTTCTTTATTTTTTCTCTGAAATCAAGACTTTAGGCTTGTTTCATTAAAAGAGTTGAGGCCGAGAGAGATGTTAAGGGATACAGGGGCACCGTAGAGGTATAGCTAATGCAACAAGGGAGAATAGAGTTAGATGAGAAGATGGGATTAAACAGCCCGAGTAGGATTTGTCCCTTGTTAGACTGTGGAAGAAGGCCAGTTGGGTAGTAGACTGTGGCTAGACCACACTTTATTAATCTGTTTGTCAGTAAATACACATTTGAGATATTTCTAGATTGGACTGATTATGCATAAAGCTACCAGGCTCTCAGGAGGTCAGAAAATAAATCTAGGTAGTGAAGGAAACAGATAATAACAAAATAACAGGAATAAGCAAAATATTCCTGTTGAACTTATATTTGAAGACAAAAAAGCAGATGATGTCACTTGTGAGAAAGTAGCGAGAACAGCATGACCTTTAATAATCCATAGAAGAAGAAGAAAAATCCAATGAAGATAAAGGAGAAGCAATCACAGATCAAATAGACACATGCAAAATAAGATATGTTCTTTTTTTTTTTTTTTTTTTTTTTTTTTTTTTGAGACGGAGTCTCGCTCTGTCACCCAGGCTGGAGTGCAGTGGCGCGATCTGGGCTCAGTGCAAGCTCCGCCTCTCGGGTTCACACCATTCTCCTGCCTCAGCCTCCCGAGTAGCTGGGACTACAGGCACCCACCACCATGCCCGGCTAATTTTTTGTATTTTTAGTAGAGACGGGATTTCACCGTGTTAGCCGGGACGGTCTCCATCTCCTGACCTCATGATCCACCCGCCTCGTCCTCCTAAAGTGCTGGGATTACAGGCGTGAGCCACTGCGCCGGGCCAAAGACATGTTCTTGAGTGAGAAAGATTCCAGGAGAAGATGACTAAGGGAGATATTCAAGAAGAATTTTAAAAAAGATTATTTCATTATCATCAGTTATCTCATTATCATCAGTGATTTTTCTGATTTGATTTGAAAGAAGAAACAGCAACGAACAAATTGCTAAAGCTTAAAGAGAGCATGGAAGAGGAGGGAAAAACAGAGCAAACACCATTTATTAGAGAAGTTTTGCAGTGAAAGGGAATAGAAAACCAGACATAGTACAAATGGAGACATAGTACAAATGGAGAAACATAATGTAAAAAGAGTTTTTTTTTTTCTTCCAAGGAAAGATGAAATCCAAATATATTGGAAAAAATGGCTTCTGTAGACCCAAGAATTGTCACTTATTTTGGCTCTTCTATATTTTGAAGAAACATTACGTGGTATTAATCATCCAATAGATAATGAAAATGGAAGCATATGAAATTGAGGAAGAGTAAAATTGTTAATGCTCAAATCAGACATTACATTTAGTATTAGAATTATTAATATTTCATGGCATAAATTTATCCAACTAAAGAATTTCACATTTTGAAAAAGATAAAAAGATGGTAATTTACCTTGCTAACACAAATAATTCTCACATTAACTAAAACTTGATAATTTTGTTGATTGTATGCTTATAAAAAGCACTTGGTTCCACATTCAGAAAAATATTTTATCCCAAGTAGTTTCCAAAGAGTATATTATCATATTTGCTGCCATTAATACTTAACAAATACCTGCGAAAAGCAATGGTTTTGGAGGATAACCTGAGGGCAGTGTAATCTATCTGTTCTTCTAGATACTGTAAACAATTTCTAGAGTAAGCTTGTCAGTAGGGAGCTGAATATCTGCATCAAAAGTGTTGGGTACTGCTATAAATTTGTGTTTACTGAGTTGAGGTTTGGCATTTTCCATGGGGCTACATTGAGGAAAACTGTAATGTATTTCCTATGAAATTTGTTGCTGTTTTTATACAGATTTTCTTGAACACTTAATTCTTTATGTAGCATAGTTTCTTTTATGTGAGGATTTGGGAAGTTTCTTTCCGGGCTCAGAACCTTGAGTACTACGCTTCTTCAAGCAACTGGTTAGATTTTATTAAAGATGAACCTTGAAACTAATTCTGTCTGTATTTATGTGATATGCCAGAAATTTTAAAGCCAAATTTTTAGACACCCTCCTATGCAACAATTGTTTTTGGTTTTTCATATTTTTATCAAGCTAGTACATAGATAAGTATTTTTAATCAATTTGTAGAGAAATAAGTTCATTTAACGGCAAAGTTCTTTTTCCCCAATATCTTCTTATTTCCTGTTCCACTCTCCCTTTATACTTTTATATCAATTTGTTCACTTATAAATGTAGAATTTACCTATTGGTTAGTGACTTCTTGGGTCAATTACTAGTTAGCTGACTTACTTTTCCATGCACTTGACTATTTTTAGAAGTTATATTAAGGCCAGGCATGATGATTCATGTCTGTAATCCTAGCACTTTAAGAGGCCAAGGTGGGAGGATTGCTTGAGCCCAGGAGTTTGAGGCTGCAGTGAGCTGTGATTACACCACTGCACTTCAGCCTGGGCTACAGAGCAAGACCCTGCCTCAAAAAAAAGATATAATAAATATTTTTAATTCTCTGTTGGTTAATTTTATTACATTTAATAATATACTTACAAATAGGTCTACTCTTCTGTCAAATTTTGGTAATATAATTTGACTCTTCACTTGGAAGATGAGTATATTATTTACCACATTATTTCTTCTACATTTTCGTATCCATTTCTAACTCCAAACCTCTGCTTCTTAGGTTGTATTTTAACATTGCCAAGATTGATAATGTTACATTTGTTTTTCTGTTTGTCTAAATATTTATTTAAAATATCACAAAATGGATAGCATTTAACTAATTATTTTCATCCTTTCTTATGGCTTGACATGAAGGATAAAGAAAAAATTATAGGAGGTTTGGAAAGAAAAATAATATATTTGAGTAAAATTTAAAATAGATTTCTGATGCTATATTAGATTATCATCTGAAAAACTTTATTTGTCAATATCTTAGAAATTCAAATATGCATCCATTCTATAATCCAGAAATTCTTCTCCTAGGCATTTATAACAAATGCTCACAGCAATTTTATTTATAATAGTAAAAAAACCTGGAAACATCCCAGTATCTATCAATACAAAAATGGGTACAGGTTATAGTAAACTTAGACAATGAAACAATACAAATAAAAATAGAAATGTGCTACTGATAATAACAATATGTGGGAATCTTAACAAAATTGTTCTGAGTGAAAGAAGCCAGTGATGTTTGATTACTTTATTCTGAAGTTCAAGAAAAGTCACAATTGGCTGGGTGCAGAGGCCCATGCCTGTAATCCCAGCACTTTGGGTGGCCAAGGTGGGCAGATCACTTGAGGTCAGGAGTTCCAGACCAGCCTGGGCAATGTGGTGAAACCTCATCTCTAGTAAAAATACAAAAATTAGCTGGGCATGGTGGCCTGTGCCTGTAGTCCCAGCTACTCAGGAGGCTGAGGTGGAAGAATCACTTGAACCTGGGAGATGGAGGTTTCTGTGAGTTGAGACCATGCCACTGCATTCCAGCCCGGACAACAGAAAAAGACTCTGTCAAAACAAAAGGCAAAATTAACTATAGTTATAGAAATCAGAAAAGTGTATGCACACGGTGAGGAGTGGCATTAATTGAAAAGAATATTGACTGAGGGGATTGATGAGACTAATTTCTGGGATAATAAAATGTTCTATATCTTGATAGGGAGTGAGGGTCACGTTGGTGATCACATTTCTCAAAACTAATCAAACTATTCACTGGTTTTCAGTTTACTGTATTAAAATTTATCATTCTTTTTTTAAAAAATGACGTATTGCTCCCTGAACAGTCTGCAGTTTCACTGAGAGATCAAATAATAAACATTATAATTTTACTATTCATTATAAAAAGTATTATGATATAGGTAAGCACAGAATTTCAGGATGAGCATCAAGTAACCCCACTATGCATTTATCAAATCTGTTTCACTTTCCTTCTGTGGCACATATTCCAGTCTCTTGGACACTAAGGTTAAGATCAATATGATACATGACCAATGGAATGTATGCAGAAGTGATATTTTCTCTATCAAATCTGGCCATAAATCCTAAGTTCATTCCTATATGTTTGTCTTCTGTTTCTGTGGTGGACTTGAGAATCAAATGTTGATGACAAAAACCAAATGAAGTGAGCCTGGATCCCTGAATGACTATGTGGAACGGTGCTCCTCTGTCCTTTTCTTTCTATACTGAAATGTGATGTGGGCACAAATCAATCATGTATTATAGTAAACCACTGGAAAGAAGGAAACAAGAAAGGAGGGGAGGAAGGAAATGAAGAAAAGAAAGATGGAAGGAAGGAAAGAAAGAGAGAAAAAAAGGAGAGAGAAAAAGGAAGGAATTTGGAGAGAAGGAAGAAGAGGGAGTCAGAGAATAAGAAAAGAATTGATGGTTCTTCTGCCAGTGACTTAGACTGGAGATCAATAAACTATGGGAGGCAATAAAGCCATTAAAAAGACAGTCCACTTGTTGAGTAGGCTGAGAACACATGATCACAAAGAAGGAAACCTATTGAATACCATCATCATGTGATGCCCCTAAAGAATAAAGAGAAGGAATCAAGAATCAGATTTTTAAGATTTTACTTTATTAATTTTCAAAGTCAAATTATTGCTTGCAAAATAATGCTGTTCTTAATGCTTCTAGTACGATTATTCTAAAATGCTTTCACAACATTGACAACATTAAGAAGACAAGATGTATTTATTTGGGTCAAGAGCGGTAGGGTCTAGAGAGGATATTGCTGCATATATATATATATATTGGAATATGTTGGCATGTCTCGCAATGTTTGACATGATTTTGCAATAAAAAAGAGTGTATTTTTAGCATAGTTCAAGTGAATTACCCAAGTGAACAAGCTAAATTTGATTGGGGTGGGGGGTTAATTTTTACATCTCTCCTGGCAATTCTCTCAAGATTTTTCCATGATTGTTTTCTTTTTATCCCATGTTCTCTGACATTTAGCCACATTACATAATTATAACGACATCCCCCAACAACTAGGAAACCCTTACACATTACCCTGGTGTCTTTTTGAGTCAGTCTAGCATGCTCTATTTTTTTTCCTGTAAGATATTATCAAATATATGGTTTTTAACTACCAGTGGTAATAGAACTGGTTTTTGTACATCCAGAAATAACAAGACCTATGAAATGTAGATAGATGGGCATTTGGAAATGCACATTTATATTCATTTATTTAAGCACATTTATTGACCACTGAACACTGTGGTCATCAGATACACAGGGACCAAAGAGGTATGGTCTGAACCCTCACAGCTGACTTACATACTTCTGAATCAGTCAGGGAGTTAATCAAAAACATAATGAAGTAATCGCAATTGAGTGAAGAGAAAAAACAAAACAAAACACCGGATGCTCTTGATACAGGCAAACTCCCAAATTGGGGCTTAGCCAGGAGAGTTATTGGCTTCATACAGGAAAGAACTCAAGAGTACGCCAACAGAATAAAGTGCAAGCAAAGCAAGTTTATTAGAGTAACAGAGTAGGGAAAAACGGCTGCTCCATAGACAGAGCAGGACATATTCAGAGTAGCACTTGTAGATTGCTGGCTAGCTATATTTATAGCTACTCCTTAATTATATGCTAAATAAGGGCCAGGTAATTCATGAATTTTCTAGAAAAGGAGTGGGGACTTCCCGGAACCAAGGATTCCTCTCTTTTTATACCATGTAAGGTAATTTCCTGGCATTGCCATGGCATTTGTAAACTGTCTTAGTGCTGATAGGAGTGCCTTTTAGCAAGCTAATGAAATATAATTTGTGGATAACAAACAATGAGGACAACTAGAGGTTGCTTTCTTTGCCATCTTGGTTTTAGCTGGTTTATTTTCTGCATTTGAAACAGGAGTTTTCCCTTTTCCTCTTCACAGGGCAAGTGATAGGGGTGTGGCTCACTTCTTCAGGGCTCCCCTGCTCAAACCCATCGGGAGAGCGTGCAGACGGGCATGTCATGGAGCTCCAACCCCCTGGCGGTGTCTAGGGTTTAGTGTTTACAGCTCCTGAAGCCCTAGTGGGTGTGTGTTACCTTGTGCTCTCTTAGTTTTGCCATCTGCAGGTGGCTTGTGTTAATCGGTTCAATTAGACCCCCTGCCTTACTGCAAGGACAGAGAGCTTTCTGTACCCTGGGTTCTTGCCTTGGTGTATCAGAAAAATCGGATCACATGTGGGCTTCAAGAATGGGTGTAAGGTTTTATTGAATGGAGGCAGGTCTCAGCGAGGTGGATGGGGAGGTCAGAAGGGGGTTGGAGTGGGAAGCTGGTCCTCCCCTGGAGCTGGGCCACCCAGCTGCCAGACTCTCCTCCAGCGTCCCTTGGCTGAATCCGGTGTGCTTTTCCACTCCTCTGCTCCTCTCGATGTCCAGACACTTGTGTCTGTTTCCACTAGGGTCTCAGGGTTTTTGTAGGCACAGGATGAAGGGTGTGGCGGGCCAGAGTGGTCTTAGAAAATGCAACATTTGAGCGCAAAAACAGAAATGCCTGTCTGCACTTAGTTCCGTGGGCACAGGCCCTAGGGTGGAGCCCTCACCAGGGACCCTGCGCTTCTGTATCCAGCACTTCTCTGCCCTCCTCCCATATCGCATTCTGTTTTGACCAGATCCTGCTTTAATCAGTAGAGTCCTGACTGGTGCTCAGAAGAAAAGTCCTGCTGATCTCCTACTATGAGGCACCCTATGGAACGAGGGGATTGAGGGGTGGCGAGGCAAGGTCCCTCCTGTCAGGAAGTGCTGTCTGAGCTGAGTCCTACAAGATGTGGAAGGCCAGCCAGATAAAACTAATGAGCAGAGACTCCAGGGGAAGAGGCCAGATTGGAAGGGTAACAGGTGCAGTATTTTATGAAGGTCCTTCTTATCTTCCTGCCTCAGCAGGGAATATAGCTAGTCCTGGAAACTCACATCAAGGCCGCAAAATGGAAAATCTATTTCTACATTTTGATATAAGTTGTTAGCATGGGGAAAATAAAATCTAAAATCTGGCAAGAAATAAAATTTCAATTAAAGGGAAGGGATTGTAATGATCACAGGTTTAGTATATTAACATAAAGAATAGTCAATATGTGTTTCAATGCCACAGAGTCATTTTATGTTTTAAGCAAGTAAGATCTCTCACTTTAGGAAACATTCAAGTCATTCTCACATAAGTTCCCACCTATGAGACCTGTTGTCAGTAGCGAAAAGCTCTTCCTAGATTTAGTTACACAATAGCTAATTGTTTTAGGCACTTTTTTTTAGTCTTAAGTAAAACCTTTAAATGAAGATACAGAGTCTCATTCATTCGCTATAGGAGCTTGTGATCTTTTATGTTAGGTCTTCTAAAAAGTGAGGATTTGGTTAGGAATAAATATACTTATTCTCATCATAAAATAATTTGTGTTACACTTCAAACCCCATAATAGTGAATTTGAGAAAAAAAATGCTAGTTCATGCATCATACATAGCATGCTTCTAATACTTTATATAGTCTCCTCCAGTTTGATAAATTATATTTTCCAAGTGATTACAAAATACTTTTCCAAAGTTTACTGGTTCTTAACTGTCAACTGGCTGGAAAGTCTTAGACTTGTGCATCCTATCTAACTTGCAAGAAAGATTTAATTTCAAAGACTCTTAGTCCATGGGCTGGCAAACTGTAGCCCATGGGACAAATCTTGTCCACGCCTGTTCTTTTAAAGTTTGTGAGCTATGAATAATTTTTACATTTCACAAGTGTACTTTTTAAAAAAAGGAAGAATAATAATATGGGACAGAGGAGCATGTGACCTGCAAAGCCTAAAATATTTACTGTCTGGTACTTTGCAGAAATGCTTTGCTTCATTATCACTTAGACCATCTGAAATATTGTTTTAGCTAGAAAAAACAGTGCACCTAGTGGAAAATTTTCAGTTATTAAAACTTCAGGGATGTTTATTCTAAAATTAACATTGTGGATGACTTACAATATGTTAAAAAAGTTCTAAATTTTGGTATGTATTTGTACAATTTATAAGACAAGAACTCTAAAAGTAGAACCATAGGTTTAACATTTTATTATATTGATTTTAACTTTCCTTAACATCAAGCTTTGTGAGATACATATATGCTATCTTAATTATAACAATAAACCCTATTCTAAGCATATAAACAAATCACTGCCTCTAAGAGAGATTTAATAGCCAGAACATGAAATTCACAAGTTGTTGTAAATGGATTTTTTATTCTTTCAATGATAAATTTGGCTGGCATTTTTTATGTATCTGCAAAGCACTTGTATACTATTTGTCTAAATGAAGGTTTGATTATAAAGAGTATTGTTCTATGCAAGAAAGATTCAACTTTGCTTTAAGTTTTTAATTTTTGATGCAGGTTTCCAAATCTTAAAGATTGTATAAAAACTCAGCTGTATATCTTTTTTTCCTTTTCACACCTGTATGAAAAACTGTAAATGAGTTTTTAAAAGAGCCAGGTGATATGAAAAAATGCTCCTTTTCAAGACCTATGATAGTTTATTCTTTACTTTAGTATTTACTAAATAAGATGCCCCCTAGCTGACAAATTCTTCTTTCCTTTTAGGAAACAGTGTCATTCAAACTTTTAAATTACTTGTATTAAAACTGCAGAGGACTTTGGGTGCTGATAATCACAAAAGAAGCTTGATTTAGGTAAATGTGTGAGAAAACATAATATTATTGATTTTGTAAAAAATTGTAGAAATAAAAAATAAGGAGAGAAGTAAAATATGAACACTATATTAGATGTGCTATCTAATAAATAGACCAGAAATCAAATGTGTATCTAAAAAGTGATATGATAAAAAGCATCCATCAGACTTTAAATTTGATATTCAAATATATAACATTAAATATCAAAAATAAAATATATTGTACATAAATGGGAAGATATTTATTTCTAGTTGACAATTTGATTTTCAAATGAAGAGAGTGGAAGAACTTGTTACTTTGTCCCAAGTTTGTCTTTACTGGGTATTCGACATCCAGTTTTTTTTTTCCCCCCTTTTTTTTTTTTTTAATTGAGATGGAGTTTCGCTCTTGTTGTCCAGGCCAGAGTGCAGTGGTGCGATCTTGGCTCACTGCAACCTCCACCTCCCAGGTTCAAGTGATTCTCCTGCCTCAGCCTCCTGAGTAGCTGGGATTACAGGTGCATGCCACCATGCCTGGCTAATTTTTTGTATTTTTAGCAGAGACGGGGTTTCACCATGTTGGCCAACTTCTCTGAGTCTGTTTCCTGATTTAAAACAATAGCGTCCCTGACAATTTTAGAGTTTTCTTTGAGGCACAAACAATACAGACTATACTAGAACCGTTTAAATAATAGATATATAAATGTTAGACATTGTTTTTATTAAATCAACGGCTACACCTCCTTTTATGTTTCCTACCTTATCAAATACTGATATTTATGGAGACATTTCACATATATTTACAGCTTTGTATTCAAGACAATCAATGGTTCACGCCTATGGTATTCTTTTGAAATATTTAAAGCTTCAGTTAGGAAAATGTCTTAAATCTCAATATGCTTGGATGAAAGAAGTGGAAAAATCACAATCTATTGGCACACACCTATAGTCCTAGCTACTCAGGAGGCTAAGGTGGGAGGATCGTTTGATCACAGGAATTCAAGGGTTACAGTTAGCTATGACTGTGCCACTGTACTCTAGCCTGGGTGATAGAGCCAGACCCTGTCTCTAAAAATAAAATATAATAATAAAAATAACAACAGAAGCACAAACTATTGATTTCGAGAATCCTGAAGAAAATATATAGCATGCATTTTTCCATAAGTAAAGCAAAGGCAAACCTTAGGTAAAGCACTATTATTCTAAACCTCAAATGTCCATAACATCTTTTAATTTTGCTGGTGAAATCTCAAATGCAGTATATCTAAATCTTCACTAATTATCTTTCCCTTCAAATATTGTTGTATTAGTCAATGTTATTTCAGTTGCTCAGAAACAAACAAATAAGGAAACAGATCAAATAATCCAAAACAACTTAGCAAGCTCTGGATTTAGATTTCTCAAATGATGTCATCGCAGATGTGCTTACTTTGTCTTTCTCTGACTTCCACTCCTTTGTAATATCAAAATGGCCAACAGAAGCTCAGTGGGAAGAGCACCTCCATTCCTGCAGTTTTGTTTGTTTTCTTTTCACTCAGCGTGCATTGGAGATCCCAAGGTGTGGTAGCTGTCCTGCTGTTCCTCCACACCACTGTTCCAAACCTCTCCTCCCTAAACAACCTCTGAAGCACTTGTGACCATATTATTTCATCTATCATTTTGTATTTTACATTATGCAATTGTCTTCTACTATCTTCCTAGGAATTTCTCTTTACTCAGAGAGGGGGATTTTAGTGCTTTCATTGTTAAAAATTATAAGATGTATAACTTTCTTGCTTAAAACTCTCCAGTAGATTTCCTTCCAGCACACATAAATGAAATCTAGAGCGCGATCATAATGTACAGGACCTCCTCATTCTGTCCTTGACCTCTCCATCTTCTCCCCTGTTCATTCCTTCTTCACACTCTTCCAACAATACTGACTTCCTTGCTACCACCACAAACAGGCACAGTATGCTCATGCCATTTGCCTTTCTGGCCTTTGCATAAACTATATATGTAATTGTATAATTATAGGATTTATATATAAAAACCTATATAACAATATGTGCATATTACATATAACATAGTGTCAGTATTGTATGTGTAGGTATACATATATATGTATGTGTGTATGTGTATATATATAGATACATATTCAGGTTCAGGAGTACATGTGAAGGTTTGTTACACAGGTAAACTCTCATGTGACAGGGGTTTGTTGTACAGATTATTTCATCACCCAGGTATTAAGCCCAGTACCTAATAGTTATCCTTTCTGCTCCTCTCCCTCCTTCCACCCTCCGCTCTCCAGGATACCCCAGTGTCTGTTGTTTCCTTCTTTGTGTTTATTAGTTCTCATCATGTAGCTTCCACTTACAAATGAGAACATGTGGTATTTGGTTTTCTGTTCCTGCATTTGTTTGCTAAGGATAGTAGACTCCAGCTCCATCTCATTCTTTTTTATTGCTGTGTAATTTTCCATGGTGTATATGTAGCATATTTTCTTCATCCAATCTGGGTTGATTCTATGTCTTTGCTATTGTGAATAGTGCTACAATGAACATTTGCATGCATGTGTCTTTGTGGTAGAATGATTTATATTCCTCTGAGTATATTCCCCGTAATGGGATTGCTGGGTCAAATGGTAGTTTTTCTTTTAGCTCTTTGAGGAATCATCATACTGCTTTCCACAATGGTTAAACTAATTTCCATGCTCACCAACAGTGTATAAGTATTTCCTTTTCTCCAAAACCTAAATGTAAAACCCAAAATTATAAAAACTCTGGAAGACAACCTAGGCAATACCATCCTGGACATAGGAATGGGCAAAGATTTCATGCCAAAGACATGAAAAGCAATCATAACAAAGCAAATATTGACAAATGGGATCTAATGAAACTTAAGAGTTTCTGCACAGCAAAAGAAGCTATCAACAGAGTATAACAGACAATCTGTAGAATGGGAAAAATATTTGCAAACTTTGCACCTGACAAAGGTCTAATATCCAGCATCGATAAGGAACTTAAACAAATTTACAAGAGTAAAACAACCCTGCTAAAAAGTGGGCAAAGGATATGAACAGACACTTTTCAAAAGTGGCCAACAAGCCTATGAAAAAAAGCTCACTATGTAGTTTAATAATATAAACGCCATGAAAACTGCAACTCTGTCTACATTGTTGATTTGAACAATATCTGCTACATAGAAGACTCTCAAATATCTCCTGAGTGAATGAAAGGTGAATGAATAAATACATAAGTAAATGTATGAATGAAGCATTTTAGCAGAAGGGCTAAAACTGAGTCTCATTGAGTTAGGTGCCCACCCCTGGTGGTAGGGAGGAAGGAGTGTCTGCCTCTCTAGCATCATATGGATTAAGAGTGAATTTTTTTTTCTTTCTTTTTTTTTTTTTTTGTGAGACTGTCTGGCTCTGTCACCCAGGCTGGAGTACAGTGGCGTGATTTCAACTCACTGAAACCCCTGCCTCCCAGGTTCAAGTGATTCTTCTGCCTCAGCCTTCCAAGTAGCTGGGATTACAGGCGTGCATGACCACACCTGGCTGATTTTTGTATTTTTAGTGGAGATAGGGTATCAGCATGTTGGCCAGGCTGGTCTTGAACTCCTGACCTCAAGCGATCAGCTCACCTTGGTCTCCCAAAGTGCTGTGATTACAGGTGTGAGCCACTGCGCCTGGGGAAGAGTAGAATATTAAGAGTGAACTTTTTAAAGAAAATCCAGATGCTATTACTCAAAGAGAAGAGGTTGCTGAGCAGTCGAGCAATAAATGTTCATCATATCATTCCCTCTCTTCCCTTTTCTATCACCAATGCCTGCACACTAATATCTTGGAATAGGTTGATTATATTTTCTACTCCCTTCTTTCAAGATGTTAATAATTCTTCTTTTGAAATATCAAATCTGTCTTTTATTTATTTATTGCCCCTACCACCACATTTGTGTTGACCTTCAATTACTTGTTGCTAATCTTCTTGCTCCCAGTATGATTTCCCATTGCCCTGGATCTCACTAATATGGCTTTTATTGTTATTTCTTAACAACAAGAACAACAACAACAATACATGCTATATTATTTTGTCTCTAATCAGACAGAAGCTGTTAAAACATTTATGATTTTTTCAACATAACTACTTTCTCCCAGTCAGACTTGTGTCTTTATTCCTATTCCTTGTGTATTCCTGAACACCCTTGGTTCATGTTTCCCGAGAATCTACAATCTTAGTTCAAAAATTCATTTTACCAATAAGCGCATCAAATCCTTTTGTGAGAGACATACAGGGGAAAGGAAAAGTATTTTTTTTTAAGTCCTAGAGAGGTTACCCCTACAAAGCAAAATTTCAGCATAACTATCCCTGGACTCTGGGTCTTATACCCTAGGTCTGAAATCCTCCTTTATGCCAACCTATTCTTCAATATATCCTATGCCCTTTCTCTCTTGTCTTTCAAACACCACTCTGTCCTTCTATGCAGCTGAGCTCTAACTCTGTAGAATTTGCCTGATTACATAGCCTTCAGGGAACTCCAAATATAGGTAAACTTACTAGTTACATAATGCACTTCTATAGTTCCTTTTAATGCTGCCTTTTGCAATATCTTTTTAGATTTTATTTTAGGCCTCATAGGATTGCAAATGTCTTAGAGACAGTGTTTCAGGAGAGTTTTTTTGTTGTTTTTCTAAATATTGACGTAAAACCTAGCAACATGCTAAGCATATAGTTAATTTTCAAGTTGAAATTGTTTGGTGGCTTTTGTTGAGTATTATTTAAGATCATAAATTTTGGATTAACCCATATCCAATTGTAGATTTAATTCAAGTGATTTTGGTCAAGGATTCTAATTGTTCTTGCATTTGAAGTCAGAGAACCCAATAGAGATCTGAAAATATAGCCATGGTTTAATGGAATACTTGGTTAGATTTTTAGATTCTTTGTAAAACTAACAGCTGGCTAGAAAAGTACCTACAAAGAAAATGTCTTTTTAGAAATTTTTTTTCTGATGAAATTGTGTCAGCAAGATGCAATGAGGATGCTCTGTTAAGTGTTAAAATTCAAGACCTACTGCTCAAATAGTTTCGTTTTATGGATTACAGAAGGGTATGGCTATTTTTAAAAGGCAGTGGTGGTACGCAGCTCATTTGAGAAAACCAAGAAGAGCACAGCAGGAATCGTCACAGAAGAACATCCCAATTTTTAAAACATGTAATTGTCCATGTTATAGACTAAATATTATCCATTATGTGGATTGCTGGTACCATCTAAAGGTTACATAAAATTGTTTAAATGCGGAGGAAATCTTTCAGTATACTTCTCATAATTACTAGGCCTTACATTACACATTTTGTATTTCGGAACGCAGGAATTTGACCGGGGAATGCGGGTTGGATAACAGATCTACTACAAACTTGCATTTGTGATGCTTGGATGAACTTAAGCCAGTGCTTTCAATTCCGAAGCTACTCTGTATTTTTTTTTTTTAATTAAAAACATCTCTCGCTCTTTACTTTGTATTAGTAGTGTAACTTTAAAACATCATTATTAAAGATAATTTTTTTAAAAGACAAAACTCCTGGTTTTAGATACAAGCAAATTCAGTCCTCAGGCAAAGAAGACAACATACTAACAATGTAATATAATGCCTGTGTTGCATCTTTTCATGATTTAAAAAATAATTTTTAAAATTTCTATTTGTATGATTTTAAGATAATTTAAATCTGAAAGATAATATCTTCTAAAAGATAAGGCTAAAACCTCAAGTTATCTATTATAGGGACATTTAGAATGCATATTTGTATGATTTTAAGATAATTTAAATAAATCGAAAAGAGAATATCTTCTAAAAGATAATGCTAAAGCCTCAACTTGTCTATTATAGGGACATTTAGAATGCATATATGAAGCTGAAACTGCTCATGTTTAAAATAGCACAAGCTTTCATTTATTTGAATTATATCCTCTAAAATATAATAGTTTCTTTCTTTAAATCTTCCTTGAATTATAACATTTTCTTTTTCATTAGATGGTAATTTTTTGAGAGTCGAGTCTCTGGTTTCACACATCCTTGAATATCCCATATTATCTTGCTCTAACTTATGAAATAGATAGTTTGTAAATCCTTGTTGAATGATCGTTATGTACGCCTCCCAAAAAATCCATTTGTTCTCCGCTGAGAGGAAAAAAATAAAAAATAAAATAAAAAAAAGACAATGTGAACTTTCAGTATCAGATAAAAATTCATGGATAATTATTCTTTTGACGGAATCTTCTATAATGAAAAAAACTGAATTAACATGTCTCTGATCCATTGAACAAATTCTCTAAATGTGTCTACTCCAATAAAAGGTAGAAAACCCTGACCTCTTCACAACGTGTTCAATTGTTCTTCTTCTCTCACTAATGTTGAAATGTTATCTTTAAATTTCTAATGGTTTTATGGGAGAAAATGTGGAGGAGAATTTTAGAGAGCAAGACATATGGTTAGATGCTATAAAAATCATTTATTGTAGAAATTAAATGCAAAATATTGGAACTCATTTCAATGTGTATGGAACACAACAGTGGATGCCATTTAGTCTTTCATTCTTTTAACGTATATTTACATGGATGAAAAGACCCACAGAAAATCTGACCTGTTTTCCATTTAAAACTGGACTTATTTTCACATTAAGGGTAAGGAAGCAGCTTTCTTCAAATTATTTACGGTGTAAGAAATCACAAGCCCTACCATTGGATGACATTTGTGTTTATTCTAGTAGATAGAGGACATGATTGTTTCTAAAGTATTTTTCCCAATTTTTAACATACTATTTCCTTTTCCAGGCATTTCCTGGAAATGTTAACTCTGATGGTGTGGTCCGGCACGAATTACAGCATCCGATTATTGCCCGCTATGTGCGCATAGTGCCTCTGGATTGGAATGGAGAGGGTCGCATTGGACTCAGAATTGAAGTTTATGGCTGTTCTTACTGTGAGTACCGTATTGTTTAAATTTGTGGCAGGTTTTGTCTTTATTTAAATAGTAAGCTGCTTTATTTTAAATTATTTAACATTACTTGCTTTCTCTGACAATAAACTACCTTCTCATTTACATATGTATGTATCTATGCATAGATACATATATATATAATAAAAGGTTGTTTCTCTATTTGCATGTTATAAATGTATATTATAAACACGTAGAGAGACTGACATGTCATATATCTTAATTATACTTTAGGTTGAAGATTTGGAAAGTTTTTTTTGTTCAATAGACTAAATAATAAAGCTTATTAATAAAATTGCCTTGTCTTATGAAATATTTAAAAAGGGGAAACCTATATTGTTATCTATGTATTTGGGTCTTTATTATGGGTTTTGAAAACATTTCGAAGAACTTCCTTCGAGTTCACTAAGTATCCCTCTTCAGTTATGCCTATTCTTATACTAAAGCCAACCACTGGGTTTTAAAGTCAATGACGCTTTCTCTACCAAATTTAATTTATTTTTTCAAATTGATTTGGTCATCGAAAGAGGTTATTTTCCCTTAAATATATTTTAAATCTCCCTTGTTATTTCTTAAATACATTATGCATATATCTAAGGATTCCAACATATGAATTTGGGGGATTATAATTCTTCTGTCTATTGTTTCTGCTAATTTTTGCAAATGGTACTTGTTTTCTCCTCCTCCTCTTCCTCTCTCTTTTTCTGCTTATCCTGTTTGCCTGTCTGTCCTTTTTATCCTTATCCTTATGCTTATCCATATTATTTACTGTGACCTCAATTTCTTTAAAATTTTATCTGTGGAAATTTGTTTGGGCCAAGGTTGATGGTGAATTCTTCTTGAGAGGATATATCTTTGCTTATTTGCTTCTGTGAAGACGATACCAACACAGAACTGCTTTCAAGATTATCTCCAGTTGTGGTTGTTGTTTCTTTGTGAGACTGCTAGATAGTATAAATTTAATCTACGAACACGTGATTTGCAAACATTGGCTTCAAAATATGAATTCCCTAGTAAAATATACTTTCCTCATTCCCGGAAATTTTTCTTCCTGCTGTTACAATTCCCTGGGGGAACAAAGATGCTGGGTATGAACAAGGAGGGGAATTGGTTTCTCTATGTTTTGCAAAAAGTCTCTTATTAGCCCCTTTCCTATTCATTCCTATAAACCCACAAAAATGAGTTCACACTAAGCAGAAAATTTCAAATGCCTCCACTGGACAAGCTTTCTAAAATGCCCTAGACACTTAGTATTTTATATAAAAGAATATATGAAGCTTTCACCTCTGTATACATTTAGTAACAGAAATTGGTCAAAATATTAGCTATAATAGTGCCCGAATACTGTCTTATTAATTCATAGGCAATAGTGTTATGTGCAAACTACAATAAAGGGGTCATGGAGGTCATTTAAAAATTCTCAAAAACTGTTTATTTGGTTACCATTTTATTGTAGCAGATAAAATTAGTAGAGAGACAAAAGATTTAGCTCTTCAGGAGAATGTAGCTCTTTAAAAGGAAAATTTAGCATTTCTGGTAAGGCCCAAAAAGAGGTCTAACATAAATTAGAATCCTTGGTCCCATGTGGCCTAGTCATTCATGAACAGAGTGTCATGTTCTCACATAGTCTTGCTCTCAGCATAGCATCATGACGGGAAGGCCAGAAGAAAATGTGATATTTTTGTGACCATCACAAATTTTGTTAAGAGCCACGTTTAACTTTTAGTAAATAAATACAGACACACACACACATATATATAGGTATATATACACACACATATACATACACACACACATATACGTGTATATATATATAAAATCCTTCATGGAGACTACGTGTATATGCAATTTATTTTATTAGCAATTATTTAATGAGCACTTTTCATGTGTGATAAATATATTAAATGGTAGCATTACCACAGTAGATGAGAAAGACATGGTCTTTGTGAGATGAAGTGGGACAAATAATTTAATAGAGTTAATCATAATAAAAATAGTAAAAGTTAAAATTTACCCAAAAGCACATAGCCTGAGTGATAGGTCTGAAAGGGAACCCAGGTAGTCTGGTACAGTGCCAAAGCTCACTATCACCGTTCTGTTTTTAATCCCAGCAAAATAAGCACCCACCTGACCATCCGCAGTTTAATCAAAACATCATGTCAACACCCCGCAACCACTGAGCAGGCCTTCTCCCAGTTACTGCAACTCCTTAAACGTAAAAATTCACCTGATTTGTATCACCAAAGATTAGTTCTTGTTTTTCAAAAAAATTTCACACAGATGGAGTCATAAAAGATGCATTATTTTACACTTGACTTCTTTAGTTACAAATCATATTTCTGAGAATTATCTGTGCTGATATTAGAGATATTAGTTTCTTTTCCTCAGTATTATTCTATCTTGTGAATATTCTACAATCATTTGTTTATTTCATGCTGACGAATGTTTGAGTTGTTTCTAGATGTTGGCTATTTATACAGAATTACTAAAAATGTTTCCGATGGGTATAGACCTGGGGCGGTAATAACAAACTAGCATATATGTGTGTTCTCCTTTGGCCAATAACAACACAAATTTTTCTAATTTGGTTATATCAATTTAAAGTCTCCAATGCAATTAACTGGAGTTCCTGATGCTTACAAATTAAGATATTTAGTATTGTTTAAAAGTTTAGGCCGGGCGCGGTGGCTCACACCTGTAATCCCAGCACTTTGGGAGGCCGAGGAGGGCGGATCACGGGTCAGGAGATCGAGACCATCCTGGATAACACGGTGAAACCCCGTCTCTACTAAAAATACAAAACAAAATTAGCTGGGCATTGTGGCGGGTGCCTGTAGTCCCAGCTACTCGGGAGGCTGAAGCAGGAGAATGGCGTGAACCCGGGAGGCGGAGCTTGCAGTGAGCCAAGATTGCACCACTGTACTCCAGCCTGGGCGACAGAGCCAGACTCCGTGTCAAAAAAAAAAAAAAAAAAAAAAAAAAGTTTAGTCATTCTGGTGAGTGTTTGTCATGTCTCATTTTAGTTAAGTTATGTTTCTTTTTTTTTTTTTTTTTTTTTTTTTGAGACGTAGTCTCGATTTGCCACCCAGGCTGGAGTGCAGTTGTGCAATCTTGGCTCACTGCATGCTCTGCCTCCCGGGTTCATGCCATTGTCCTGCCTCAGCCTCCCGAGTAGCTGGGACTACAGGTGACCGCCACCACGCCCGGCTAATTTTTTTTTTTTTTGTATTTTTACTAGAGACGGGGTTTCACCATATTAGCCAGGATGGTCTTGATCTCCTGACCTCATGATCCGCCCGCCTGGGCTTGTTTCTGATTTTTGAAAGAGGTTATACTTATTGGTCATATGTATACCTTTTTTTTTAAGTGTTCAAGAATCTTGCTCATATTTCTATGGATTCTCATTTATCTATCTATTTATATGTCTATCATCTGTATAGCAATCATCTATTTGATTGTTTTAAGTAGTTTTTGCAGGCAACTCTTCTTCATTCTCATTACAATTGCTAGACACATATTTATTTTTGAGGTGACATTTTTTTAACAATAATAATTTTAAAGCAAACATTGTCAATGAAGTTACTTAAGAGTCCACAGGTGTAGACTTAAACTGTGACCACACGTTCTGTAACTGTTACAAGTAGATTTATAAAGTTGTGAGTTTGTGCTGTCATGGGCTTTTCCATCAAGCCTGGGCTTTGACAATTACAAGACAAGAAGGAAAAATAACTGAAGCAAATCAGGAAGCCAGACTTTTCTACTGTATAAGTGCCTTTGGGGGGAAATCATATAGCTTTGGGAAACTGTATTAACATTTACATCAATAGATGCCAGTGGAGTAAGTAACTTAGCAACACAAAATTTAAAAAGTAGCATTTCAGTTGGATATAGTAGGTTGGGTAATGGCCTATCATAACATAAAGCCTTTATTCTTGGAAGTTGTACGCATATAAGTATTTGCAGATGTGACCAAGTTAACAATCATGACAGGGAGAGGCAATTGACAATCATGACACGGAGAGGCTTTTTTTTTTTTTTTTTTTTTTGAGATGGAGTCTCGCTCTGTTGCTCAGGCTGGAGTGCGGTGGCGTGATCTCGGCTCACTGCAAGCTCTGCCTCCCGGGTTCACGCCATTCTCCTGGGGAGAGGCAATTTTACATTAGCCAGGTGGGCCCTAAGTGCAATCACATGTGTCATTGTAAAAGGTAGGCAGGGAGAGATTTCACAGATGGGAAAGAAGGAGAGAATGTGAACACCTTGGAACCGGAGGCTGGAGTGATATGGCGATAAGCCAAGGAAGGCCAGCAGCTCAAAGAGGCAGATTTTTCTCTTGAGGGAATGTGATCTTGCCAACACATCGATTTCACTCAGTGACGCTGCTTTGGAACTTCTGACCTCCGAAGTTGTGAAAGAACAAATTTCTGTTATTTTAAGCCACTAAGTTTGGGATAATCTGTTATAGCAACAACATGAAACTAATACAAGTGTCAATATATTTTAGAAAAGAAAAGACAAAAATCGGCCTGAGCAATGATCTCTGATGGAACTTTCTACAAAGATGTAGATGTTGTCAATATGCTCTAGCCACTAACCATATGTGGCTACTAGCATGTGAAATATAGCTAAGACAACTGTGGAACCAAATTTTTAATTTAATCTAATTTTTAATTCATTGAAATTCAAATTTAAATAATGTGACTACTGGCTACCATATTAGACAGTGCAGCTTAGAGGAACCAAAACATCATGTATGTTTTTCATGTCTTTTTATAACATAAAGGACCTATAAAAGTTACGTTTTAAGTGTCAGTCTCTATTGTTTTTTCTTAGTTTGGAAAACAAAAATTTAATCATCCTGGAAACTGTCTTTACTATCAATAATGTAATAACCAGTCATCTTACTAACCACACAGTCTTAGTCTGTTTTGTGTTACTATAACAGACTATCTGAGACTGGGTAATCTAGAAAGAACACAGGTATATTTCTTACTGTTCTGGACGCTGGGGAGCTCAAGGTCAAGGGATCTGCATCTGGTGAGGGCCTTCTTTTTCCATCATCTCATAACAGGAAACAGAGCCCTCATGACCTACTCATGTCTTAAAAGTCCCACCTCTCAACACTGTTGCATTGGGGATTAAGTTTCTAAAACATGAACTTTGAAGGATGCATTCATACCACAGCATACACCAAATGTCCACATAAGATTCTTTTTCATTTATTATTTTTGAAGAATGAAAATTACACTTATCTCTTTTCCAAGAAAAATATACATGTTTATATTTTAATATATATACATATGTTAAACATATTTGTTACGAAACACTTTCCAAAAGTTACTTCGATGTAAATTTTCTATACTAGAGTTCAAACTAGAATGAGTCCTTAGAAGTTGATACTCTGTGTTCTTGAGCTTAGTGAACTGTTGTCTCAAGAGCTTTGTTTGGATTTTTCAATGAGAAAAGGAATCATATAACTTTGAGTGGGGAAATGTAGATTAGACACAGCCCCCCATTTTGGCTTCCTAGAGAATAGCAGTGCTGTGTACTCTAGGGTCTCAGCAAGGAGAAACGTAGTTTTGATCCTGCCTGTGGAAGAGAGATGAATTCTCTAATCTGTCTGGAAACTCCTGAGAGGGTGTTCCTGGGATCTATCTTAAACCTGCAAGAGAGGGAATGGGGCTTCTTTCACTGCAAAGTTTGCCAGAAAACTAGAGAGAGAGAAATCACAATGTGAGCACTGTTTCTGTTTGACTGTGTGTCTGGGGCAACTCCCCTTGTGTTTGTCATCTTTCCTTTGTGCAGTTCCTCCATGATCACTTTGTCATCTGAGAAATGAGGTACTTCTCAAGGTTGAAATAAGACGCTGACTCTATTCCAGGTGGAGAATTTCGTTCCAGGCCACTGCTTTGAAGCCTTTAGGGCTTCTATTGTTCCTACTTCCTGACTTGTCTTGCATATAATATGAATTCCAATTTCAATAAATCTAAACTCATTTGAAATCATTCTGCTTCCTCTACGTTTGGTTTTCCCTCAAGTTTAGTTGAAACAAGTGCATGCAGTTATTTTTAAAACTTAGCAATATGTCCCATGCCTTTTGATTCAGTGAGCTTTCTCCCACAGCACAGACACTAATCTTCTTACGCGATACCAGTGGGACTTCATAAAGCAAAAGGAAGAGGTCTCAGATTAATAATTTCAAAAAATCATTTATGGCTGCATTACTCAAACATTCATTTTAAAAAGCCAAACACAGTGCATTGATTAAAGTACTGAGCATTTTTGATGGCAAATACTTAATTAGCTTTTAGCCAGAGTCCTCTTAAAAGTAAGGACGGCACCTTGGGAAACCAAGGTACACACATCGAAACTAATTTTTATATAGGCTTTTAATTTGGATGAATAAATAATAAAACCTGTATGTCATTCAATGCAAATCATGATGGAAAATTGTGTTGCTGCCTGAGAAAAAAAGAAAACATATCAGGAGAAGTTAAATACAAATAAATAAAAGACAGTGTTTGGTCCTTTTCATGCTGTGTTGATAGCACGTCTGCATCTCTAGTGAGAATACCCTCTTCTAGGGTCACACACTAACTCCCCTCACTCTCATTCTTCCCAGGCAAGAGATGCTGCCATGTACAGATGTGTTAGTTTCCTGGGGTCTCTGTAAAACAGTTCTGCAATCTTAAGACGAAGTTTAAGACGATGGAAAGGTATTCTATCATGGTTCTAGAGGGCACAGTCTGAAGTCAAGGTGTTAGCAAGGGTAGTTCCTTCTGGAAGCTTGGAGAGACAAACAGTTCCATGTCCCTCGCCCATCTCCTGGTGGTGGCCGGAAGTCCTTGGTGTTCTTTGGCTCGTTGCTGCCTCATTTCAATCTCTCCTTTGGGTTCATGTTCACATGAACTTCTTCGCTTTTGTCTGTGTCTCTGTGTCTTCACATAGTCTTCTTCTAAGGACATCGGTTATTGGAATTAGGATCTACCCTAAATCAGGATGACCTTATCTTAACAAGTTATATCCACAAAGACCCACTTTTGAAATAAGGCCACGCTTTGAGGTTTTGGCTGGACATGGACTTTTGGAAACACTATTCAACACAATATTATATATACATATATATGTGTGTATATATATATATAAATCATTAAGAATTTATGTTTACATCAGTTTAAGCGAGCAAAAAATAAAAAATCAGTTCTGGAAGTCAACCTGTGTGTTCCTACTTAAATTAGATGTTTAATTTTGTATCATACAGAAGCATCCCAGATACCTATATTTTGTGTTGATAATTTCTTCAATTTATACAGTGAAGATGTAACGCATTCAGGCATTTAGAAACAACCTAAAGCATAAACCCTGCCCTCAGGGAGACGAATTTTTGGCAGAAAAAATGAATAAGTTAATAGTTTAAATACTCTATGATAAATGCTATGACAGAGAAGGAAGCCTCGCCTATGTTGATTAATGAAATAAGGTTTCACTAAGAAGCAACAGAAATTAGGGGTAAAGGAGCATTCCAGACAAGAACTAACATTTTCAAAGACTAAGAGACACAGAGGTAAGAACATAATTTATTTCATATTTGGAGTTTTTAGTTAGCAACATAAGTCTCATTTCAGTGTACATAAATATATAAATTATTATGTTGCTTAGAGGATCAATATATTTGTGACAGATTTGTTAATCTTATTAATATTAATAAGAATAAAAACATTGAGTTATACTATTTTGAAGGCATTTTGCTAATTTTAAATCTTAAGTGCAAATCTGACCATATTACATCTGGGCTGACTACACGTTAATGATGCTACATTGCCTATAAAGTCCAAGCTGTTTGTTTGAAATTTAATTTCTCCCCACCCACTGACTACCTCTGTAGTCTTAAATCCTGTCATATTGTGTTTTATGCTCCAAATATGAATACAAGCTATATTTCCTAATACATGAGTGACCTGCTTATTTGACAGGCATTCATTGGAGATACTTTCTCTAACCAAAATAGCCTCTCCATCATCCTTTACCTGACCAATCTTTTTTATCTTTCAAGATTCAGTTGAAATGCAATCTTTAATGAGAATCATCTGAATTTCCACAGTGAGTCACGTGTTTATTTTCATATGAATATTTATCAGATATCATATACCATTATATTACATAAATATTTCCAATGGAATATTTAACAAAATAATTCAAAATAAAGTCAACTGCAAGATACTGGGAGGAGGAGACAGCAAGTGTCACCTTATTCATCATTAGCATCCCCTTAAATGGCAGGCTCCCTGTACACAATAAATGTTTGCTGAAGTGAACTGACATCAAATGTAAATGATACAGGCGTAATTTATTCCCTCAGTGAAAACTGATTACTATTTGAGGATGCATAGATTCTTTTATTGGTGGAACAGGGTATGATTATATTGTATCATATTGAACAGTGCCTAAGGGGCCTACAAAATATTGAAATAATTACCAAACTAAATATAATAATAGATGTTCAAACAGAGCTATAGACAGCAAATAACTCAGTGTTTTTTTCTAATTTAAATATTTGTGTAACTTGTATTATTATTTCTGGTTATTATTTTAAATCATACTTTTTTGAGGCTGCTTCGTGGATTACGTATATGGATTGCTTATCAGAGGAAAAAAAACCACCCAAGATCCAGAGTAATGTGAAAATAAAAGTAACTTAACATAAAAATAGATTTAATAGATATCACTGCCAAGTTATACAAGATAAACTGATAATTAAAGAGGTAATTAAAATTGTCATGTATTATATGACATATTTGGGATATGCTATGTTTCTAAGTTTTCATGTTATTAGATTTAAAAAAATACCGTAAGTTGTAACCAGAAATGTTCTTGCCATTAAGAGATCTGGAACTTAGATTTGAGCACGTGTAGTATTCTTTAGTGCTTTTAAGTATAGTTTGGGTTTCAAACTAGAATTGGAGTGCTTTGTAATAGACAGCTGTGGATTGTCATTCAGTGTCAGTTTGAGATAATGACTTCTTGGTCTGTACATATAAATATTATTGTAGGGATAAGGCTAATGATGAAAGCCCACACGATAGATACTACCACATAATTTGGGTATAAGCCTTTTTTGCAGGGGTTGGCTAAGGTAGATAGCTAGTGGATCAGATACTCAGTGGATCTCATTCCTGGGTTACCATTTGAGGGTGACATTTGAAATGAACAAATTTAAAGCATGGAAATATATGTTCTAATTTTTTATTCTATGGGGAAACAGCTATCAGTATTTAATTGTTTTTTTTTTCTAGTGTAATTTGTTTACTTGGAAGAAACTTACAATTGACTTTGTTCAGTGAGAGAACATGGTGAGGCTACCTTTATATTTAGGAACAAGACAGTTACAATTGGCAGCTAGCTTATATTTTGGAGAACTATTTAATATGTCACTGATATAGAGTTGGAGTCATATCATATTACTGTAAAATCTAAATTTAAATTTGCTCTCAAGAACTTTCAAAGTTAAACTGACATATAAAATCAAGAGTGTCGATTTAAAAGCAAATTAAAATTTCTGGCAGAGAGTAATATGCAATTAGACCTATGTCTGTCACTCTGAAATATGAATAACAGTATACTTTCTAGAATAAGGGAGGGTATAACTTTTATTATACATATTAGTCCAAAATTTTTCATAAAATAATTGCCCAAGAAATGTAAACATATTAAAACAAAAGTATATATACACACATTTTGGTGCCTGGTTAAAGAGAAGAATAAGGTAATGAAAAAGAACTATGTTTCACTGTGGTTTATAAATAAGATATTTTGATTACTACAAAGAGGAGCCATATGTGTACTCTATAAGAACTTCAGAGCTGAAAAGTTCCCAAGAGACCATCCAGCCCAATCCCCTATTTTACTAACGAGGAAACCAAAACCCACAGCGTTATGTGACTTGCATAAGCGAATTAATCGCAGACCTAGAAATCCTGCGTGACAATCTAGAGCATAGCTTCCTCTCTGACATTTAATATCTCTCTCCTCTGGTTAATTCTTCTGTTTCTTCTTCACCCATAAGGGCTTTTTATAATCTTAGTGATGGCCCACAGAAAATACAATTTTGTGAATTCTAATGACCATAGAAATGCTTTGGCCTATCAATTATCACCGTAAGAATATATAGGAGATATCCAGTAAGAAAAGTATCTCAGTAGTACTGTGCATTCCACATGTCCAGCAGAAAAATTTAAATGACTAATCTTCATAATGTACTCATGGGAGAACAGCTTGCAAATAAACATAACTCAAGCTTTAATTGCATTTTGGTGCAGAAAGTTTATCAATATCAGTTAGTGTATTTTCTCAGGTAATCTTACCTCCTGAGATACGTTAACTACTTTTTATATATATGTTAATTTTTATTTATGATAGATGATTGCAGAGAGTACTAAAGCCTAAATTACAGTTATACAGTCCAACAACATTTCACTTATAATCCGTTTAATGTGAGGAAAGCAATAAAATTTAAAATGCTGCAAATATATATAAGTGATTCTTTTATTAGCTTTTATTCTTGTGTTGTTAGTTTTCATTATCACCTATTTAAATTAGCTAGGGAGAGAAGAGCAAACATTTAAGATGGCAGTAATTATCCTCATGAATTAAAAGTAACGACATAATAAAATAATTATTTAGTATGCACACTTTAAAAATTTCAAGCAATTTAAATTACTTGAATTAGAAATCAGTGATTTTCAGAGATTAAATATTCTTACTCCTATCAGAATAGTATCAGATCTTTTATAGTTAGACTTGAAAAGAAGTAATCCAGATTTTCAATTTGAGATTTTTATATTTTCTATGCTTCTAAATGAAGCATATATATTTTTCTCACATGCTCAAAATACTGTCATATTAGGTTTTTCACCTTTCATGCTTGTTAGGCTGGACAGGAGGAGTTAAAGAAACTGTCAGTGTTCTCTTTTATTACCAATTAATGGGGGAATAATCTCAAGAATTAAAGAAAGCGTTCAACCCGTACCAATCATTTTGTAAACATCTGAATACTCTACCCTCAAGCACCCCCAAATAATAATATTTGCTAGGAAAAAAGTCCTTATTTATGGAATGTTTTTAGCAAGATATCCCTGTGTTAGGTTGCTTATGGTAAACACTTAGCAACTTTAGATTTATGATCACGGCTCTATGGAAAATCACTTATCAGCTAGACGACCGTGGAGGAATGAAATGGAGATGCTTCATAACCGAAATGCTTCTGTGTGAGGCAATAAACTGCATAGCTTATTAAGGACTGTCCCTATTACTCTAGGCCAGAGAGCACATGTCTGATGCAAGAAGAAAAAGCCTGAGGAACTATGCAGTGTGTATCAGATCCCACCTTGCTTTGCTTGTTCCTCTGTTTTAATTACCTCCTCTTTATCCCGTGGGTAAGGGAGGATTCCTGTCCTGGGGTTATGGGTATGACCGAACACCTGACACCTGACGTAAAGCAACTGAGACCAACAGCAGTTTATTAGTGGCATTTCCACACAGGCTTTGAGAGAAAGGCATCTCAAGTCTTGCAGGGGACATGGGGGTTGTCCTTGGGAACAGAGTGAGCAATCAGACACTGCGGGAGGCAGGATTTGTTGTATCAAGAGAGTGGTCTTCCCCCTGGTTCCCACTGGAGGATGTGATTGGCTTGTTCGAATAATTCTGTGGGTGTAGGGTAGGAGGGAACGGAAGCCCAGTACTCAAGGAGAAGTGGAATATGCTTGATCCCCGAGGGAAGCAGCGTCTTTTTATTGGAGGACATATCCGCAGGAACAAAGTTGGGAGGGGAGCTTGCAGTGAGGTCATTGGAGACCCTCCAGGCTTTTCCCAGATGTCAAAGCACACATAAACTGGGCCTTATTTTTAGGCCTTATACCACAAGCTCTTAATGTTTTATTTTCTACAATTATTAATAATCTTTGGCTCTACGTAAGATGTTTGCTTTGTGTAAATTTGATTTGACAATCCGAATTTAATATCACCGTATAGGTTGCATTAATTACTAACTTTAGCCAAATCAACAACATGTAAAATCCCATATAAAATTTTTTCTTCCCTGTTATCAGAACAGAAAAGAAAAACTTCCCTGTTTTTCTTCCCTGTTATAAAAATTATTTCTTCCTTCTTAACCAACCATTTATCATGTCTATTTAGCTGTATGTGCTCTTTTAAACTTGCTGTGTTGGCTGTATTTGTGTATCATAAACATAAACTAGAAAATGGACAAGTAGCTTCCTAAACTTTGAAGTGCAAATGTTTTATTAAGGGAACAAAAAAACCCTCTTTCCCATGGCATTGCACTTCCATAGAAAATATAATTATTTCCCCCAAATCCTTTTACAGGGTTTTGCTATGTTCCAAAGGACAGGGACTGAGCTCACTTTGATTTGAGTTGGACTCTGAACATGGTTGGATTAACAGCCTCGGTCATTAATCTCTACTCCAAATTTCAGCATGCTGTGTCCATCTATTACAGGTGTGGGTGTGTTTTTTGTTGAAACAAAATAACGTATACTTACTAATGCTAAAGTTAACGAAAAAAAGCAAGGTTAGTAATTTTTGCAACAAAACCTACCCAGTGAGGGTCCCAGAAGGCTATCTGAGTAATACAGTGGGGCAAATGGTTTCAATTCAATCTCTGGATGAGCTTTGTTTGTTTGTTTGTTCATTTGTTTGTTTGTTTTGGAGACATTCTCACTCTGTCACCCAGACTGCAGTGCAGTGGTATGATCATGACTCACTGTAGCCTCGACCTCCTGGGCTTAAGCAATCCTCCTGCCCCAGCCTCTGAAGCAACTGGGACTACAGGTGCACACCACCATCCCTAGCTAATTTTTTTTATTTATATTTTTGTAGAGATGGGGTTATTTTTTTTGGTTTGTTTGTTTGTTTGTTTTCCCCATGTTGGTTTTAGACTCCTGGGCTTAAGCAATCCTCCTACCTTGGCCTCCCAAAGTGTTGGGATTACAGGTGTGAGCCACTGCACCAGGCCAAGATGATCCTTTTCAACAGCGTCTAAGTTAAAATATGCTACAAATTTATTTAAGATCTTGCTGTAAAATAAATCATTTGAAGTCGATATCATGAAACAACAGGAGAATGCAATGTGTTTCCTCCTTTGTCAACCAACAGTGTGGACCCAGCCTGGACTTGCCCACAAACAGCTGAGCCTAAAGCCTGCCTCATCCATCACCTGACCTTCCATAATGACTCTATATCACCTCATTTCTTCTATTTTTTTAAAAAATTATGCTACTCTTTCTCTTTAATCTAGTTTTTCTTCTTCTTATATCTTCTTTCTAAAATAAAAGAGTACATAAATGTTTTAAAACAAATTAGATTTTCAACTTTCAGTAAAGATAAAGTTTTGTCAGTAGGGATTAAAGTTTGTCATCCTCGACATTGTTGATATTTCTGTCTCTATAATTCTTGGCTTTGGAGGAAAGGGCTGTCTCGTACACTGGAATCTTTTGCAACATCCCTGGCTTCTACCCATTCAATACTAGAAGTGCATCATATTTCCCTCAGTTGTGACAACCAAAATTAACCCAAAAGTCTCCTAGGGGCAAAACTGCCCCTGGGTAAGAACTGCTGATATAGATGGTGCTAAAGTGTCACCTAGAAATCAGTTCATTGTGTTCCTAGGAACTACGAAAGGAAAATTGACACATTGTAAGAATTGACTCAACATTCATTTGATTTATATAGCAGTGTCTGTTATTTGCAGAAAACATGTACTGCATGCTGAGATTTCCATAGACTTCATATTGATAAGGACAATATTTATGGTGTTAAAGTATGCCTACATATATAGATCTCCTATATATGTACTGCAGATAAAAATACTATTATGTCACCTCATCAGCATAAATATTGCAAAAGAAAATGACCTCTTGAATTCTCATATCGTTTGTCTGTGATTTGTGGAGAATTACACAACATTACTTCTAAACATTTTCAATCTAAGTGGTTTTATTTTTATTAATTAGGCATTACTTTTTATTTTGCCATTAAGGATATCATCTTTTCAACCAGGATCAATTTGAATCTGTAATCTCCTTTGGTTAATTGGACATTTCCCTTATTGTGAATTTAAGTTTGGGATCAAGAGGAGATTGATTAGATCTGCCACATAGTTTGGCCGGGGATTATTTATATAGCTGTTTCTTTGCATTTCACTTTTGCTAAAAAAATAGACATTCAAAACAATATAAATTTGTAGTCTGTTAGCAAAGTGTATTCTCTAATATTCTATTATAGATATAGTATGTTCTACAGAGTATATTACACTATATTCTATTCTATTCTAGAATACACTTTGCTAACAGAATAAAATTTATATTGTTTTCACACACTCTATTCACATTTAAGAAACATTAACCTTCATAAATAGCATAAAGGCTGATTTTCTCTAAAACAGAGCAAACAAATCAATAAAATAACTTTGCCCCACTTCTTAGCTTCCACCTCAAAGGGTTCTTTTTTGTTCGTTTGTTTCGTTTTTGTTTTTGCTTTTTGAGATGGAGTCTCGCTCTGTCATCTAGGCTAGAGTCTTGCTCTGTCATCCAGGCTGGAGTGCAGTGGCGTGATCTCGGCTCACTGCAACCTCTGCCTCCCGGGTTCAAGTGATTCTCTTGCCTCAGCCTCCCAAGTAGCTGGGACTACAGATGTGTGCCACCACGCCCAGCTAATTTTTGTATTTTTAGTAGAGATGGGGTTTCACCATGTTGGACAGGCTGGTTTTGAGCTCCTGACCTCGTGATCCACCTGCCTTGGCCTCCCAAAGTGCTGGGATTACAGGCATGAGCCACCATTCCCGTCCCTCAAAGGGCTCTTTTCCTACTAACGAAGTAAACGATGCAGGCCTGATTGTGTGTTTTTTTGCACTTTTAATAACACCTTCATTGACCATGTGACACCACACAATACCACTCCATGGTGATGTGCTTAGCAATCCCAAACAAACCTTTCCAATTCACATAAAATGCCACACACCCTATTCCTCCCTACCTCTTAGGGTTGTCATAAGAATTTGAATGATACATGTGAATGCTCTTCTGATTTTGAGGATGAAGTCACTGTGTCATCTTAATCATGCTTATTTGGAGTTGTGCCTAGAGGGGCATAATACACAGTGTGAAAATATGTTCTATTGAAAGTTCAAACAATTGCTTTAGTGGTTGATGCCATTAAATTGGTTTGGAGGATGTTTTATTGCATTTAAATTGGACTGACCACCTCAAAGAGCTATTTGGATAACTCTAGGCAACCTCAGTCTGGCACAGATAATCCAGTTACTTAGTAAGAGTCTTGAGCACAAAACTGGGGAGGGGGTTATATGATAATTCTGATTTTTTTTTTTTTGCAAATAAAAAGATACTCTTGACTGTGATCTTATTTCCAATTGTACAATGGGTTCACCTTACAAAATTAAGTATAGTACTATCCCAATGCTTGCTTTTTAATTGAGGAAATAGTGGGTGGTTTGGTTAACTAAACAACCATTTGTTAGATTAATTCTCACTAGCTTGAATCAGAACTATACCTAGTAGGAAATATTGGAGCTAGGAGCTGAGCAATAAGCAGCATTTATTTAGGGTGTCTGGCTCATATATATTGTGTCCTTATAACAAAGATGCAAAACAGGTATTTATACCCCCATTTTGCAAATGACAAAACCGAAGTTGAAGAAGTGAATTAACTTACTCTCATAACAAGCAATGTCACTTTAATTTTTGGCCTTTCTACCAAAGCATGTTACCTCTTAAAGACAGCATAAAATCAGAGCATAACAGATTCATAGAAAGAATGGTTATAATAATAATTACCATCATTACTACTATAATTATAGTTTGTATCCAGAATTTATTAATCATTGATTATAGGTCAGATATTGTGCTAAGTTCCTTATTTAAAACCTCACGATACTGCTACAACTATCTTCATTAGGAACTATCTTCATTTTAACAATATGAAAATGAAGGACAAAATAATTTTTTGTTTATTCATTCAATCACTAAGTGTAAAAATAAGAGCGATTATGTATTTGCTTGTTTAGTGGTGCCCTATTCTCAAAGGTCCCAAAGTAACAATTTAAAAAGAAAAATGTATCTGTCCTTGAGGGGAACACAGTACATCTATAGTACAATTTTTCCTAAGAGTAGTTATTTGAAAGTCATGACAAAAAGGGAAGTGGTCGAATAAACTGTTGAACAGCCATTGCAAATTATTTAAAGCAATTTTAATGGCAACAACAACAAAAATATGTATTAGGTGAAGAAAAGCAGAATATAAAATTGTTTATACAGATCAATATCTCTTTCACTTAGCAGTTTGATTTCAAGATGTGCAGGCTGGGCACGATGGCTCACGCAGGTAATCCCAACACTTTGGGAGGCAAACACAGGTGGAGCACAAGGTCAGGAGATCGAGACCATCCTGGCTAACACGGTGAAACCCTGTCTCTACTAAAAGTACAAAAAAAAAAATCTGGGGCCGGGCGCGGTGGCTCACGCCTGTAATTTCAGCACTTTGGGAGGCCAGGGCGGGCGGATCGCGAGGTCAGGAGATAGAGACCATCTGGCTAACACGGTGAAACCTCGTCTCTACTAAAAAATACAAAACAATTAGCCAGGCGTGGTGGCGGGGGCCTGTAGTCCCAGCTACTCGGGAGGCTGAGGCAGGAGAATGGCGTGAACCCGGGAGGCGGAGCTTGCAGTGAGCCGAGATTGCGCCA
Source organism: Pan paniscus (assembly GCF_029289425.2). Lineage (NCBI taxonomy): Eukaryota > Metazoa > Chordata > Mammalia > Primates > Hominidae > Pan > Pan paniscus. The sequence continues at coordinate 183,652,727 of NC_073255.2, forward strand.
CTGCACTCCAGCCTGGGGGACAGAGAGAGACTCCGTCTCAAAAAAAAAAAGAAAAAAGAAAAAGAAAAAAACTGCGCAAAAATTACACAAAATACTAATCATATTTCTGAGATGTAGTATTATGGATAACCTTTTTTATGTTTTTATGCATTAATATTCAATAACTTTATTACTAATATTCAAATATTACTATAATCGCTGAAAGACAAATGCTGTATGATTCAACTTATATAAGGCATCTAAAATAGTCACATTGATAGAATCAAAGAGTTGAGCGGTGGGTGCCAGGGGCCGGGCAGGAAGAGGAAATGTAGAATTACTATTAATGGGCATGAAGTTGAGCAAGATGAATAAATTCTAGGAATGTGCTACACACCATTGTACTTACAGTCAGAAATAATGCATTTAACACTTACAAATTTGTTAAGAGAGTAGATCTCATGTGTTTTTACCATTATAAAATAAAATAAAATAAAATGATTAGCCAAAATTGTGAAAAATTTAAAACATATATAATTTGCTTTAACTATCATTTTAAAATATGTACAAGATTTGTATCTCAATGTATAAATTCAGATGCACATAAAACTTCTCATCCTTTTATTTATCAGTTTTAATTTTAAGCTTCCATCTTGCTGTTCTTTTGAAAGGCTTACTCTAAGTCGATGTTGGTTTCATTTTATTTCAGGGTCTTATCGTGTCATTGTGTGCACACACTTGTATGTACATACAGTGATGCATGTGTGTATACACTCATGTGTTCCCAGAGACTAGTTGCGATACTTACAGTGGCCCCTGTTTGTATTTCCTCCTCCAAGATTCAGTGATTCTCTGCTGCTTCTCCTGCAGTCTTGTGAACTTGAATCAATTGGGAATGTGTTGATGGTCCACCTATAAATAATTATCCCAAAATAGTAACCAATTACTTTATTTGAAAACAAAACAAAACAAAAAACACTAGCTGAATAAACTAGTATACTTAGTGTTCGGATACTAATAACATAATTCAAAAACAGTTCTTTGGCTGGGCGCGGTGGCTCACGCCTGTAATCCCAGCACTTTGGGAGGTGGGCGGATCACGAGGTCAGGAGATCGAGACCATCCTGGCTCACACGGTGAAACCCCATCTCTACTAAAAATACAAAAAAATTAGCCAGGCACGGTGGCGGGTGCCTGTAGTCCCAGCTACTCAGGAGGGTGAGGCAGGAGAATGGCGTGAACCCGGGAGGTGGAGCTTGCAGTGAGCCGAGATCGCACCACTGCACTCCAGCCTGGGCGACAGAGCGAGACTCTGTCTCAAAAAAAAAACCCAGTTCTTTATGATATATATAAAATTAAAACCATAGACAGTACCTAAAATCTGTATTTTCAATATCACATTAAAAAAGCAGTGTAATATCAGTATATTATTGTGATTTATATGTCACAATTTATCCCTGCTTAAATATCACATAGAATGCTTAAAATTGTATTAATTCAAAGAATTATTCACAATGTCATTCACAATGTCACTTTTTAGTTTAGAGCAGAATATGCATGCACAGGGATTATTTGTGGTAACCATATTATGAAGTGTAGCATTATCTTTTATTATAAATGATATGATATAATCAAAAGAGATGGCCTTTTGGGTTTAAAGACAAAATAAATGCCACGTTTACTAAATGGGTATATTTGAGATGATTGCTTAAGCTTTCCAAATCCCATTTTTGCCACACATAATAGGAATAAGAATGCTTACTTCATAGATTTGTCATGAAGATTAAATTAGATAATAAATGCAAAGTGCTTAGCACCATGGCTGGCTTAAGGTAAGGATTTATACATATTAGCCATTATTACTATTGCTGCTGTTGTTCTTAGTTCTTCCCTTTGGTAGTGCATAGAGTCATGTAGTAACTGTTTGTTTACTTCCTATATTCTCAACTCTGAAATGAATTTTATTATCCAGCGTCTGTTCTTAACCTCACAAGAAAACATGCCTTAAACATTAATTAAGCATCAAAAATGAGGTCTTGATGCTCACACAGAGAAATAAGCATTTTCCAGAAGAAGTTGCCTTCAAATCAAAATATAATTTATACTACTCAGAAAAGAGATTTTCTCTTTGCACGGATTGACTTGAAAGCAGAATAGAAGACTGGAATCACGGAGCCAGAAAATGTTTAGAGGTGGCTGGCTTCACATGTATTTTCTAGTCTAACTATTAAGTTTGCAGATGAAGAACTGAGAACTCCCTGAAAGAGGAAACGCCTCCTCCTGAGACTTCCCCACAAGGAACTAGTAGCAGAACCGTATTGGATTTGGTTTTAGTGCTTAGCCCCATGCTCTTCCACTATATTACATTTAAGGTAACATGTATGTTTTCATTTCTATTAGAATTCATCAGTAGGTGGACTTTGAGTGTGAGCATTTTGCCTTGCATGTAATAGACATTCTTAAAATATTTGTGAAAGAATGAATCCCTCTTTTATCTATCCTACATATGAAATGACTTTGTTGGTAAGAAATGGCCAATTGCTCAGCAATTTACACTAGAGGATAATTATACAACCACAGGTATGGGACACACTTGGGTTCCTTTCCACACTTGGACATTTTATAGTTGCATTTTTAAGGGAGGAGGAGATAACAGCAATCTCAGTTTTTTTCTGGAAAATAAAAATAATTGTTGTATGCCCAGTGGAACTATGAAGGGGCATATTGGGCCCAAGAAAGTAAAGAATGTCTACACTTAAGCTATTTTTAAATAATAAATTACTTCATAGGAGAAACAGGAATGAGAGGCAAAAATGTCTAGTAATTAATATAAAGTCCAGCAAAATGACTTAAAAACAGTTATATTTGCAAAGAAGACTCAGCACACTTATGTCACAAAAATCCTTGGGAGAATTACACTTATCTAGTCACAGTTTCAATTTCTCACAATTGTATGATCATTTTGACATTATAGGACAGTAAGGATATGTAAGTTAGCTAAGAATTACAGCAGCTTTCGAGAAAGATAAGACAGAGAAGTGAGAGATGGAAAGAAATAGGGACAACTCATTGAAATCAATATAAAATATATGTGAGTTCGTAGCACTGTTTTCAATCTTTAACAAATGTCCCCTAGTGGTTTCTAAGTATAGCACTTCATAAGCCTTTTGAAATGGCATGTTAAAGTAGTATTAAAATGCTGACTTACCATTAGCATGCTATTTAATGTGTCATTTTAATTTTTAATTTTGGAGAGTTCCTAGAAATTGTGTATTGAGTGAGCATTAACAAAAGATTATTAAAACTCCAATGTCAACTTAATTGATATATCAGAATTCTTATGACAAATAGTTCATAAATTTGTTTCACACATTATGAAATGGAAAAAAAGTAACAGGCACATGCTCTGTAGATTGCTGTTAAGCGCATATCCTACCATAAAAACCTCTCCATTGTATAACAAGAGGCTTGTGAGATAGTTGATGAAAGGGTAGCATCTCACCTGCTAAATGATGTGGAAGAATTCTTTGACTGACCACGCCATCTGTAGAGATTTGACATTTTCCCTGTGCCTCACATAGCATTCTTCACAAAAGGTGAGTGTTGTTTGTATTACCTTGAATGCACACACACCGCCTTTCTTTCCTCCCATTTCTTTCCCATCTCCAGTCACAGTTCTTATAGTGTATTTTTCTGTAAGTAGTTACAAAATATTCAATTAATAGCAGAGGGGACTTATTCAATGTCAATATACCCTTAAATAAAGAATAATAAAGAAGAAATTACTGTAGGGAATGGAAAATCATTCTCTCCATCTCCAACAAAACTATATAAAACAAATCCATTTTCTACAAATGTTAAAATCTTCCCAGTTGGCTGACCTTGTTTCAGTCCAGAAAGACACAGATTTTTAGAACTAAGACTGTAAAGCCCACATCAATTTTGCAGTTTCAAGAGCTCAAATTCCTTATGAAATAAGCTGATGAAAGTGTTTAACCTGACCAAATGAAAAATAAAATGCTGAGTATTTAAATGCCTCTGAAATTAAGTAAATCTGTTCTATACATGTTTTTCTTCTAATTTCTGCTTCTGATAGAAAATAGTTTAGATGAGATTGTTTTAAATGCACAAATGGACAAGAAATCTACTGTAATATATAGCCCTGTCCAAATTCCAGCTCTTCCCTTATTAGCTATGAAGCCTTAAGCAAGTCATTGATCTTTTTGGAGCTCAGTTTCCTATATGTAAGGTGAATGTGATAATAGCCGTTATTTAATATTGTGAATTATTAATTGAAAAGTTTAATGGAAAATGTCTTGCACATAGTAATTATTAAGCAAATGGCAACCATTTGAATCTTCACTAGAGACTATTTTGTATTCTAAGTCAAGAAATATATTGGATAAGAATGAAATTAAGTTGACTACAGATGAACTTTTGATGTAAGTATGAGCCTATTTGTTCTAACTAACTATTCAGAAATTGAGGCAGTGTAATTCTTAAGTACAATTTAAGATGATCTTTTCCAACTCTCATATTTAAACACCAGGTAAACAACATTGGGAGTGGCTGTAGTTTGTTGGTTGCCAACTAGCTGGTTAGTGGCAGACACAGATTTGAACCTACATGTCTGTTGTGTGGATAAAGTTTTCCTCTTATATCCTGCCACTTATATGTTCAGTTTCCCTTGTATCTTAAAATTTTATGAGGATTAATTAGGCTTTTTTAGTATATTCTTCAAGTCCATTATCAATTTCTTAAAGACACAAACTGGTTATTATACTGAATTCCTACTCTTCTCAGCATCTCAAAATGTAAGTTGCACAAAGCTGATAGGCATTTTTAAGTTGATTATTAGAAGTAGAAATTATTGGGAGATATACCTAATGCTAGATGATGAGTTAGTGGGTGCAGCACACCAGCATGGCACATGTATACATATGTAACTAACCTGCACAATGTGCACATGTACCCTAAAACTTAAAGTATAATAAAAAAAAAGAAAAGGAAAAAAAAGCAAAAAAAAAAGAAATTATTATAAGTAAAAATTATTAGAAATATATTTCTGATTTTACTTACATTTTAGTCAATATTAAAATTAGGAGTTTTAATTCGGAAAATTAAGAAAATAAAGACGGTGATTTTTCTCATGAAGTTGACTCATATCTTTTGTACCTGTCTCCTTTCCAAACTCTAAAGTATAAAAAAGGTAGAAAAGGTGGTTTTATAAAACAAAACAAAACAAAACTAAAAACAAAGAAACAAAAAACCTTACAAGTTAATTCAGAGGTCTAAAAGCAAAAGCTTGATATCTGCAACAGGAGCTTGGTGTACAGAAACTAGAAGGCAACAAAGGTCACACTGACCTATTATTTAATTAGAAAGAACAAAAGTTTTCTCAATGATCCTAACAGTTCTTTAAACTGAACTGAAGATGTCGGTAGACTGTAACTTTCAGCAGATCATCGTCAGTTCTAAGGTTATTTCGTCAGTTCTGTTACCATTACAGCCAAGACATCAGACGATAGACTACTTCAAATCTCACCTCTACTTGCCAAATCCGGGATGAGAACAGGACAGTTGACACAGCAGACGGTGGCTTCTCCACGCTCATGGTTGGCTGAAGTTGCCTTCTAGATGGGCTTTCATTTTTATAAAACTAAACAGCATATCACACTGGAAATTGTTTTTGCCTTGTAGATATATCTGGTAACAAATTCTGACATATTGGATTTTATAAATTCTATTTAAGCCTTACAGGAGATTTTAAGTTTCCTGAAATTCTTGCTGTGTTCATTCCCAATTATAGACTACTAAGTGTTCACACAGACTCTAACGAGTTTTTCTTACTGAGAAAGAGTGCACAAACTCATAATGGGGGAGAATAGTTAAGATAAAAAATGTTGGCATCAGTAATTAAACAGGTTCACTTTCCCTAATGCCAACCATGGTGGGTATTTATTTCCTCTTTATTTTGAAGACCACATGTTAGACTGTCTTTTAGTCAGGTAAGATTGCTGTAACAAATTACCATAGATTGGGTGATTGTAAACAATATACATTTATTGCTTATAGTTTTGGGGACTGGAAGTCTAAGATCAGAGTGCTAGCATCGTCGAGTTTGGGTGAAGGCCCTGTACCAGGTTGCAGACTGCTAGTTTCTTGTTATATCACCATATAGCGAAGAGAACGAGCTAGCTGTCTGGTCACTTCTTAAAGTGGGACTAGGCTGGGCACATTGGCTCACGCCTGTAATCCCAGCACTTTGGGAGGCTGAGGTGGGTGGATCACGAGGTCAAGAGACCGAGGCCATCCTGGCCAACATGGTGAAACCCCATCTCTACTAAAAATACAAAAATTAGCCAGGCATGGTGGCACACACCTGTAATATCAGCTACTCAGGAGGCTGAAGCAGGAGAATCACTGGAACTCGTGAGGCGGAAGTTGCAGTGAGCCAAGATCACGCCAATGCACTCCTGCCTGGTGACAGAGTGAGACTCCGTCTCAAAAAAAAAAAAAAAAAAAAAAAGGACTAATCCCACCCTCATGACCTAATTAACTCACAAAGACCCCGCCTCCAAATGCTCTTTTATTGGGGGTCAGATTTCAACATGAATTTTGGGAGGGGACACCAACATTTGGGCAATGAGGGATTAGATCTACTAAACTCAAAAAACTGTGTATTGCTATTCCAAAGAATGGTATTTTTTCATAATTCTTTTTTATGAGTATGCTATAATATTTACAATGTAGTAGTGACTAATCAAAAACCCACCTGTCCGACATTAATTCATGCATCCATAAGAAGAGATAATCTGAACAGTCCCTAGAATACAAATCTTGGATCTGACAGGTACTATTTCACTTTGGGCAAACTACTTAATTTTTGAGCTTCAACTTCCTTAGCTGTAAAGATGAAACAAAGAAATTCTTCATTGATAGAAAGAAAATAATTTCAACAAGCATTCTGTTAAGTATCTTATGAAGTCTCCTCAGCTCAGTGCCACACTTACCTAATCCTCTCGATTCGCATTCGGTTGTTCTCTTCCCATTCCATTTTGTGTTAGTTTCTTATATGGCACAATTTCCACAAACTTATGCCTTAAAACAGACATTTATTATTTTACTGTTTTTGTGGACCAGGTGTCTGGGCATGGCTTAGCCCATCAGCGTGTCAGCCTAGGCTGTGGTCTGGGCTGAGATTCAGGCTTCTTGTGCAAGCTCGAATACTGTTGGCAGAAGTCATTTTATTGCAGCTATAGAACTCAGGATGGTTTACTTCTTCAGGGACGGCAGGAGAGACAGCCTTTGTTGCTACAAATCTCAAATCTCTGTATCCTCTTTTAAAGGGGTCATCTGCCCAAGTCAGGCCCACTAAGGATGGTCACTCTTCTGACCTAAAATCAACTAATTGGAGACCTGTGAGCATCAGTTGTATGTGTCCATTTGGCAAGGCTACCTTCTTGGGTTGGCCAATCAAACATTAACTTAGGTGTTGTATGAAAGTATTTTATAGACATGATTAAACTCCATAATAAATTGACTTTATTTATTTGTTTGTTTGTTTGTTTTTTCCAAGACATAGTCTTGCTCTGTTGCCCAGGCTGAAGTGCAGTGACTCAACCTCAGCTCACTGCAACCTCCGCCTCCCAGGTTCAAGCTGATTCTCCTGCCTCCACCTCCCAAGCAGCTGGGATTACAGGCACATGCCACCACACCAGGCTAACTTTTGTATTTTTAGTAGAGATGGGGTTTCACCATGTTGACCAGGCTGGTCTCGAGCTCCTGGACTCGTGATCCGCCAACCTCAGCCTCCCAAAGTGCTGGAACTACAGGCATGAGCCACCGCGCCTGGCCACAAACTCCATAATAAATTTACTTTAAGTAAAGGAGGCTATCTCCAATAGTCTAGCTGGTCCTGGGCTTCTTCCCAAGAGTTTCCAGTCTGCCTTTCCTGACAGCCTGTCCTATGGACTTCAGAACTGCCAAATCATCCCCTACATTGCATAAGCCAATTTCGTGAAATACATCTTAATATTTGTGTGTCCTCCTGTGTGTTAGTCCTTTCTGCATTGCTGTAAAGGAATACCTGCAGCTAGGTCATTTATAAAACAAAAGAGTTTATTTGGCTCATGGTTCTGCAGGCTGTACAGGAAGTGCTGGCGTCTTCTGGTGAGACCTCAGAAACTTTTACTCGTGGCAGAAGGCAAGGGAAATCTGTTTTCACATGGCGAGAGAGGGAGTGAAAGAGAGAGGAAGTGCCAGGCCATTTTTAACAATCAGATCTCATGGGGAAAATATAGAGCAAGAACTCACTCATCACCCGGGGAAGGGCACAGAGCCATTTATGAGGGATCCACCCCCATGACCCAAACACCTCTCACTAGGCCCCACCTCCAACATTAGGAATTACATTTCAATGTTAGAATGGCAGGGTAGGGGGAGAGCATAAATATGCAAACTCTATCATCCTGGTTCTGTTTCTTCAGTGAATCCCTGGCTGATACAGGACCTTAATTACATACACTAAACCCACTTACTATGCTGTATAACGTAACCATAATCAGAAAAGAAAACCCATCATATTCACAGATTCTGTTCACACTCAGAAGAAGGGGATTATACAGGTCACCTGTCCCAGAGGCAAGGACACATAGGGGCCATCTCAGAATTCTGTCTTCCACATATTCTCAAACTATTTACTTTTTATTTTCTAATAAATTCTATTCACAGGGAACAAACAGTATGACTTTCTGGGATGGGACAGTAAGAAAGCAGTTGGTAGGGGAGGGAAGAGGTCACATAAATAATGGAATTAAAGCTTTATGTAACATAGGGATTGAGCAAAGATATAAAAGCTGGCCCTTTCTGACAATCGGAGATCCAGTTCCCCCAAACTCATTAGCTGCTAATCTCAAAGTTGTTTACTTACTATCATTCTCTGTTTTCTGGTAGGTAGAGTTGTCCAATAGAATTTTCGGTGATAGAGGAAATATTCCACTTCTGCTTTGTTCAATACAGTAGCCACTAGCCATATGTAGCTATGGAGCATTTAAAATATGGCTATAGTGGCTGAGAAACAGAATTTTTGTTATTAACTAATTTAAATTTAAGTTCAAATAATCATATTGGGATAGTGGCTGCAGTATTAGACAACACAGCATAGAGGAATAATCTATCGGTCACAGCTGGATTTCTACAGGAAACTTGACAGCCTTGGCTATAAATAAGACCTGTGATATGTCTGCAGTTTCAACATTTGTTTTATTAATGTGTACCTGACAAACAAATGACCTGAAAATCTCTTTTCAACCAGAAACAAAATAGACTGGCTGAGTACTATGCTTTTTACATATTGCAATTTTATGTGCTTTGTTTTCACTTTAAAGAAAATATATTGTGCCTATCTACAATCTCAGAGGGAAATTAGGTATATAGCATAGTCTCTTTTCACGTGGAATCTTTTGAGGGGGACTAGATTCATCCAAAACACTCAAATAAAAATATAAATAGGCATAAATGCAGAAGCAGAAAAAGCACATTGCCTGTCGGGGAAAAATGAGCTATCAATTCTTCTGTAGCCAAAACCACATATGGTTAGCTCATTTTCAAGGTTCAAATGCTCTGAGAAGTGTCATCGTATTAACCACACCTAAGAATGGATATTCGGGGAATTCTGAGATCCCAATTGACAGTCTGATCAGAAGTTGGGTCCTAGAGAGCTCAGAAGGACAGTTAGAATGCTGATCTGATCCAGAGATTACCCAATGCTAGCATTTTAGTCTTTGATTTCTACATAGCCTACCTGTGGTTCCAGGGAATTTGAAGAGCTTTGCATTTGTCATTAAACTGAAAGAGTCATATAGCCTTGCCAGGGAAAGAAGACAGGGATGCAACTGCTGAGCCAATGATTAAGGCCCCATGTTTTTATGTCCTTCTTAGAGTAGGGATTACGTGTCAGGCAACTTTAACTAGCTTTCACAAATTTCTCTTGAATATACTCATATTGTTGGCTGGAAGGTTTAAGGAATTATTTGAGAAGGCTTCTCATTTACGATGGAATTGTATCAGAACATGATTTAAAACTAAACAGCAGAGACCGCTGTTTTCAAAAGAAGCATAATTAAAGGAAATTTACCACTGGCAGTGTGTGTGTGTGTGTGTGTGTGTGTGTGTGTGTGTATTTGCTTCACCCCAGGCCCGGGACCTGGGTGTATGGTTTGGCCTCTCTTTTTCTCCCAGGACCTCATTATGTATCCCTTTGTGTCTTCATCTCTGTGGGACTCTTGCTTGACTTCTTCCAGCTGTTTCACCATAGACACATTCCTTTTATTTTGCTGTGTAAAGCAATTCAACCCAGCCTTCTGACTGGTGCTCTAGGGCCTATAATTTCATCGGCAAATGGCCCACCAAAGTGTTTAGTTAAATTTTCTCCATAACAGAAATTTTCAAGCAATGTTTTAAAATAGTGACTTTTTCTTCTTTTTAACAAATAATGAAGTGATATTTTTAACGTTATTCAGCTAACAGGTATAAAGCAGATTATCCTGCAAAAAAAAAAAAAAAAAAAAAAAGATGTATATATTCCTCCAACCATACTCTGTGGGAACAGCAGCAGGACTGCCCCGTGCATCTTTCAGCAAGCAGGAGATGCATCCCTCTCTTGTACCATTTATATTAGGCTTTAATTATCTCTCTACATGACTGCAGTCCCCAAATATGAAATGAGTTCCTGATGGCAGAAAAAGCTTCATATCAATTTTTGTAACCGCAGGCCCTAGTATGCTCTCTGGCACCTAATTATAGCAATCAGTGAATACTTAATAGGGTCATCATTCACTTAACAGATATTCCCTGGCCACATGTGAGAAAGTGACATTTAAGCTGAGATCTGTAAAATGAGTAAGAGTGAGACATGTGGAAAAGAAGATACGGGTAGTTAAGGCTGAGGGAGTGGCACAGAATGAATGAACTAGCAAGTTAATGAATGACCAAAAATGCTGGTCTATGTAGTACTAGACAGAGGATCACAAATATCTTGTTTCAAGTCATTCTTGAGAGTTCTGGCCATCTGTATCAAAAACTTTTGTTTGGTCATAATAACAGTCATTGATTCAGTAACAATGACTAAGAACCAACCATGTGCTAGGGGCTGGATATGCCCAGGGTATCATGATGAAAATAAAAACCAGTCTCTGCCTTTGTGGGGAGACTGACATTACAGATCTGCACAGTGGAGGTCATATTGCACCTGTACTCATCCTGGAGGATGGTAGTGCTCTCAAGGTAATAGAAGCCAACGGAAATGTGACTTCAGTAGTGATCTGAGGGAGAACTTCTCCAAGGAGGTGATGGCTGGTTGAGCTTTGGAAGGTAGGTGAAGGTAGGAGGAAGGGTCATATTTCAGGTAAACAAAAGAGCATAAACAGAACTCTTGGGGCAGAAAGACAAGGCTGGTGTGGCTGCAGCACCGAGATTGAAGGGTGATTTGGTATGAAATAAGGCTGGAGAGTTGACAAATCCTGCAATAGATGGCTTTTTAGGCAATGTTCCTGATTTCTGGTTTTGATTCCATTAGAAGCCCAAAGAGATGCCACCAAACTATCTTAAGCCAACAGTTTGTATGTGTTGGAGTGATGGACATGGAGGAAGCATATCATGATCATGTCTGCTCTGGGTAAGCCTTGCTCTGGCTGTGGTGTAGAGGACAGGTCTGAAGGCAGAAAGAGAAGACTTGGTAACACCTGTCACAGGATATGACTGCAGTGCCAGGGTGAGACCTGGCAGCCTAGACTAGGATGGTGGTAGCAGAGTGGAAATATCTGGGAGGATTGAAGAGCTATTAGAAGGTAAAATCTACAGAACTTGGTTGTGGATTACATGTGGGCTGTGGTGGAAAAAAGTGCTGGAAATGCCTCCCATGTGTCAGTCTGGTTTTACCTGGTATTGGGCAATACCATGCAGGTATGGACTGATGGGAGAGACTCAGATTTAAAGAAAGGATCACACATCTGTTGTTTTTTTTTATTTTTGAGGAGGTGAACTTAACACTCTGGGTCTTTATTCCCTTTTCTTCCTTTATTCTTTTTTTTTTTTTTTTTTTTTGAGACAGAGTCTTGCTCTGTTGCCCAGGCTGGAGTGCAGTGGTGTGATCTCGGCTCACTGCAAGCTCCGCCTCCCAGGTTCACACCATTCTCCTGCCTCAACCTCCCAAGTAGCTGGGACTACAGGCACCTGCCACCACGCCCGGCTAATATTTTGCATTTTTAGTAGAGGTGGGGTTTCACCGTGTTAGCCAGGATGGTCTCGATCTCCTGACCTCATGATCCACCCGCCTCGGCCTCCCAAAGCCTTTTCTTTTTTTTTTTTTAACTTTTATTTTAAGTTCAGGACTACATATGCAGGTTTGTTTTATGGATAAGAAAATGTGGTACATATATTCCACAAAATACTATGTAGCCATAAAAAGAATGAGATCATGTCCTTTGCAGGGACACGGATGAAACTGGAGAGCATCATCCTTAGTAAACTAATGCAGGAATGAAAAAAAAAAAAAACCACAAATACTGTATGTTCTCGCTTGTAAGTGGCAGCTAAATAATGAGCACACATGGTAAATGTTGAATCCGAAGTGCCTTTACGGCATCTGCAAGGTGTTGCGTGGATAACTAAATAAAGGAGTCAAGATCTCAGCTTGGATAGGACAAACGACAAATTGTGACTTAGCTATGCATAGGAGAGGTAATTGAAAACGTGTTTGGATGAGATCACCTAAGGGTGAGAATAGAGGGTGAGAAAAGAAGAGCATCTAAGACTGGTCCTTAGCTCTAAAAATAATGGCTGAATAATGGAACATAAGCTTCAAAGCAGACAGAGAATGAGTGGCAGGTAGGTCAGGGGAAATGTAGAAGGGAGATGTGACAAGAAAGCATGCCAGGAAGACAGAAATGGGCACCAGGGATGAGCACTGCTAAGAGATCATGCAAGATGAGGACTAAAATATTGTCCAGGAAGTTAGTAAAATTGAAGTTGTTGGTGACCATAGCATGAGTTGTTTATGGAAGTGACGGAAATTTAAACCTGGGTGATGTGAATGGAGTATGGGGATGAAGGGTGGGGATAGGAGATTGAGTCAGAAAATGCAGTGTGGCATTTCCAAATGAAACACAGCATCAGATAATAGGATAAAGATGAGGCATTTCATTTGTTCGCTGTTTTAAACAGCCTGCTTTTGGAATCAAGATGGTGAATTCAATTAACCTATTATTATTTCTTGGTATATGACAGTTCACTAGCTATTGCACTCCGTAGAATTTACTTCATTCTATTCACCCTGGCTGAAGAACCATAGGTAAGATCAAACATTTTCAGTGGCAGCCCCTCAAAACCAACGTGTTTCCCTGATAATCATTCTGCTTCTCTTCTTTTGTTGTTTCTGGAGATCTCCATCTGCTCTTCCATTTATCATCTGCTTGATATTCTTGGATGGTGTGCTTGGTTGGCCTATGCTATGGGTTCAGATAGGCAAGTAACTATATTCCCCTTCCCCATTATAGATGATGTGCCTCATTTAGCTATGATAAATATTTGCTCATTTCCTCACATCTGCATATGGCACTGCTACCAATCCATCTTTTCCTCCCCATCCTCATCTCTGCTAAGTTCTTTTCCTGCCACCATTTCTATGGTTGACCAGTTAGCATTTAAGAAAATATGCTGACAGTAGCCGCATCATGGATTAGCATTTCTTCATGTTCATAATGCAAAAGCCCCATTAGATGTAAAAAACTTGCTTTCTTATCTTTCCTTTGTTACACTTATATGGAACCTTTTAGAAGTTCTATTTATAAGTAGAATGATATGAATAAATAGAAATGTGCCAGTGAAATAGAATAGGCCAAATTACACATCATATTAAAAATGAAAATCGATCATTTAAATAATATTATGGCTCTTTGAAATAATATTATACCCTATATCAGGAGGTTTGTGTTTTGTCTTATTTCATTTTCAGTATGTTTCTATTGAAAGTGAGATTGCCATCAAGAATTCTCAAAACCTTCTGGGGTGAGATTTCAGAGCTTCAACTATGTTAATAGCTGTGCTTGGCATATCTAATGGTGTTTTGCTCCTTCTGAAGCATTTTTTTTAATTAGACAATACATTTATAACCAAGCTCAGTGAGGGTCCAGATTGTGGATGAGGATTAAATTGAGATTAAGATATAAGTGTCTGGTCCATTTTAGGAAATTGTCAAACACCGTTGAGAGTACACAGTAATGTTATTCCCTGATGGTTGAATATAGGCAAGTTTCAAAAGGACCCTTCACAGTTATGAAACTTTTAAGTTTGCAATAGTGAAAAGATTGATACATGGGAATAAAAATTCACTCATGAATCTCATTTTATAAATAAATGCTTCATTTATGTAAATTGTTTGTACTTTGTGTGGGTAAACAATATTGATTGCACATCTAGTTGAAATTACTGGATGAGAAGTATTAGTATCCTATTCTTATGTGTCGATTTAACCTACAGCCTGGGTTCTCTTGACTGCCACATTCCTTTAATTTCCTTTACTTTTATATACTCATTTATCTAGAACTTAAGAAATCCCCATGGCTTGTGGTAACATGGACTGAAGATGGTATTACAACACATTTCCTTCTAGCTCTACCCAGCACGAAAGCTTTATTATAAGGATTCTGGTTCTTCTTGCTGTTTGGGGAGTAATATTTTGAAAATTCATAAGATTATGTCCATCAAGCATTCCAGACTAACAATAATAATAGTATATGAATGTATGAAATACCATAACATTTTTAATATGATATTTTTAAATGAATAAATTTCTTCTTTTTTCTTGTTTTTAAATTATACTTTAAGTTCTAGGGTACATGTGTACAACGTGCAGGTTTGTTACATATGTATACATGTGCCATGTTGGTGTGCTACACCTATTAACTGGTCATTTACATTAGGTATATCTCCTAATGCTATCCCTCCCCCTCCCCCCACCCCACGACAGGCCCCGGTGTGTGATGTTCCCCACCCTGTGTCCAAATATTCTCATTGTTCAATTCCCATCTATGAGTGAGAACATGTGGTGTTTGGTTTTCTGTACCTGCGATAGTTTGCTCAGAATGATGGTTTCCAGCTTCATCCATTTCCCTACAAAGGACCTGAACTCATCCTTTTTTATGGCTGCGTAGTATTCCATGGTGTATATATGCCACATTTTCTTAATCCAGTCTATCATTGATGGACATTTGGGTTGGTTCCAAGTCTTTGCTATTGTGAATAGTGCTGCAGTAAACATACGTGTGCAAATGTCTTTATAGCAGCATGATTTATAATCCTTTGGGTATATACCCAGTAATGGGACAGCTGGGTCAAATAGTATTTCTAGTTCTAGATCCTTGAGGAATCACCACACTGTCTTCCACAATGGTTGAACTAGTTTACAGTCCCACCAACAGTGTAAAAGTGTTCCTATTTCTCCACATCCTCTCCAGCACCTGTTGTTTCCTGACTTGTTAATGATCACCATTCTAACTGGTGTGAGATGGTATCTCATTGTGGTTTTGATTTGCATTTCTCTGATGGCCAGTGATGATGAGCATTTTTTCATGTGTCTGTTGGCTGCATAAATGTCTTCTTTTGAGAAGTGTCTGTTCATATCCTTTGCCCACTTTTTGATGGGGTTGTTTGATTTTTTCTTGCAAATTTGTTTAAGTTCTTTGTAGATTCCGGATATTAGCCCTTTGTCAGATGGGTAGTATTTTTAAGTGAATAAATTTCTCAGTGAAATCAGTTATGACTTTCAAAGCAATTTTTAATCTGCTGCATTTTTATTAGTGATGAAAAGTATATGAGTTTTAATCATGAACACAATTTAAAAAGTCAACCAAAGACTTCAGGATGTTGTTCCTTGTTACTTCTGTCAGTGTAAATTTCATTAATACTATGGGTGATGAATAATATGCAATGTTTAAGCTGTTTATATTTTCTACTTTAATAGACGTTCTGGCTTTACTATCAAAAAGAATGCAAGATTTATAATTTAGAAAACAAGAAGAAAAAGAGCATTGTGAAGGTCAAACTAGCTATTTGCATTTTAAAATAGCTACTTCTCTTTTAATGGACGTTGCTGCAAATGTATAGCAATAACCCCTCAGCTGGCAAATAAGGAGCATTGTATTAGTTTCCTGAGTTTCTTTAAAACACAACTGCTTCTTTTCCTCCCACAGATACTATGGTATTAGATGTTTTAATTGAATTACTTAGAAAATATTTCATTTAGCTTCTTAATATAAAACTAATTTTAATCTGAGAAAATTTAAAAAAGTATTTTCTCATCCTTAAATTCTTTTTTCCATTGTTTTCCAATTTAGCCCTATTGTGTCTACAACTCAGATTTTAATCTTTTTTTTACTAAAACAAATTTATTATTTTAAAAAATTAACTTTTCTTTTTTTCCTTATAAAAGTAACCTACATTTGTATCTTTAGTTCTAAAATTACAGGTGGCCCTAATTCTTTTCTCTTTGGTACCTGGGGAAAGTGAATGCAATTATGATTAGCAGAAATGCTTTTTTTTCAATTGCACACTTTATTTAGTGAAAACGAAAGATGCATGTATGATTCAACTTCACAAAAGGAAAAGACTCAAAGCAACACTGGTGATGAGCAGTTTCATATTCTTAGGTAGATGCAAGATCCCCATACTTCCTGAAACCGTATTTAATAGTAAAATATTTTCTGACTGTTTCTCCAGTCTTTTACCACTCTTGTCAATGGATACATACCAAATACATAAATAATGTATGCAGGTTCATTTTGGGTACCATCTAGCTACACAGCCCAGTGGAGTGGTTGAGTACAAAAGCCAGCCTAGCTTGAAATTTCAAGCTTTGACATTTTCTAGCTTCCTTGAGCAAGTTACTTAGCCTTTCTGTGCCTCAGTTTTCTTACCTATAAAATGAGAATAATGATAGTACCCTCATAATAGGGTGATTATGAGGATTGCATCAGGTAACTTTGTAAAGGTTCTGGAACATATAGCAAGTACTATATAAATGTAATACGTATGCAATTAAAATAGGCTTCAAGATACACAGATTACAGATAAAGAAATAGCTGTAGACAGAACATATCACTTTATTCACTCCACATTATTACCTTTTACATTTTCAGGCTTCTTACTACCAACTAACAGGGTATATTATTAGTTCTCTTGTCTGTGACATCTGATATACCTTCCTTCCTTTCAAAGAGTGCCAAACATTTTAAATGATACTTACATTTTTCTCCAATGTATGCTTGTATGCTGCACAATTAAGTAGATTGATAGATATTTTTCATCAGCACAAAGAGAGGATCGCAATACATGTAAGACTTTATCTCTGCTGCAAAATATACCTTGAAAGAATTACATGTATAACGAAAATAACCCTGACAATGCCAACTTTATCTGCAAAATCATTGGCCGTTGACTTTCTGTGAAAGAGTTAAGCACGTTGCTGTATCAAATATTCAGTTACTCATTAATTAAAGTAGAACAAATTCAATACTTTTTTTGTTCAGCAGATTAACCAAAAACTACCATGTTTGCAATTTATATTCATCCTATAAACTGCATATGCATTAAACATTTCCATCTGGAGCCCCGATGACTGTTTTTCTCCCATCTCATGCTTGATAAGCTGTTACTGATTAGACAGGGAATTCTGAAGCTGTTGAAAGCACAGATTTTTTTAAAGCTCTATCACCTTGGTATTCTTTATCTCTTAACAGACCTTGCTTGATGCCTGCAGGTTCCATTTTGGCTGCAATCCAGATAGGAACTATAGGTCCCCTGGCCACGATGGTCTAACACAGACAACGTTATTTGGTATCTATCTAATTATTCCTCCATTAAAAAAAACTCTATCTAGTCTAATTTCTAATATTGAATTTTTCTTCTTTAATTGTCTCATTTAATTTTTTTTTTTTTTTGAGATAGAGTCTCACTGTGTCCCCCAGGCTGGAGTGCAGTGGCGAGATCTCAGTTCACTGCAACTTCTGCCTCCCAGATTCAAGCAATTCTCCTACGTCAGTCTCCCGAGTAGCTGGGATTACAGGTGTGCGCCACCATGCCCAGCTAATTTTTTTTATTTTCAGTAGAGACAGGGTTTCACCATGTTGGCCAGGCTGGTCTCGAACTTCTGACCTCAGGTGATCTGCTCAACTCGGCCTCCCAGAGTGCTGGGATTACAGGTGTGAGCCACTGGCCTGGCCGTCTTATTTAATTTGATGTCAAACCTTAATTTAGTCTGTGATATACTCTGTAATATAACATAACTAGCATATTTTGGTGCATGGTGTTTTCTAACTATTGTTATAAAGATTTTACGCGTTTTGACTGATTTAATCCTCACTAACTATGCTACGAGGTAGATGTTATTATTATCCCCATTTAGTAGGAAAACTGAGGTCACAGGGAGGTTGAGTAACACAGCTAGGAGGCAGTAGAGCTCAGCCAGGAACCCAGAGCTTCTAATTCTGGGGCCTGTGCTACCTGCCACCACACCACGGCCTGACAGAGCTGTCTTCATCCCACCGTTAGTGGGACATGCAGTTTGGGATGTTGCTCCCGTGAAAAACAGTATTCAAAAGACCCACAGCCTGACTCCTTCTTTATAATACACACCCTGGATAGCATTAGGAGATATACCTAATGCTAAATGACAAGTTAATGGGTGCGGCACACCAACATGGCATATGTATACATATGTAACAAACCTGCATGTTGTGCACATGTACCCTAAAACTTAAAGTATAATAATAATGATAATAATAATAATAAATTAATTAAAATACACTCCCTGCCTGACTCCTTCTTTATAATACACACCCTGCCACTTTGTGCTACCTGATAGGAATCATTTAATAGGTTAAAAATGGAGTATATAATCTGTGTGCTATTAATAATTAAAAACAATGACAACAGCAAACACAATAACAATCCCATAGCTGCTGTTTGTTGAGAATCCCCACGTGTTTGTCCTTTCACAGTGTCTGTAAGCCGCGAGACTTACTGTCATGTGTCATCAGCACCTGATGAGATATTTTAAATATCACTTCATACTGAGACTCAGAAAAGTGCTCTTTCTTGTAAAAGGGCACAAAGTTAGTAAGTAGTAGAATCAGAATTCAAAGCCTAGTCCTTTTTTTTTTTTTTTTTTTTGCATAGCCATATGCTCTCTTATATACTAATTGGTTAGAACCCTCTAGCTTGAAAGCAACTCAGCTAGCCAGCAAATATCCCCCCAATTAGGAGGTGACTGATGTCATAACCAGATTGCTCCCTGTTCTCTTTTTGTTTGCTATAAACTTGATCCTTTGGATTTGTGCATATTCTAAGGATCACCCTGTCACCATGCCTGGAGGCAATTAAGTATAAGGGAGTAGTGTTTCAAGATAATCTCCCACTGTGAAAACATGGGAATAATTATCCAACGTAAACATGTCATTTCTTTTCTAAATTACATGGATTCCTTTTTTGCACTTTAAACCTGGATTATACATCTTACTCAACTTTGTATCCAGACCCAGGCATATACCAGCCAGGTGTATAGCATGAACTTAATAAATGTTGATTAAGTGAAGAGACTTAATAATTAATAATTAACTAATATATGATGAAAGAATTTTAAAAATTCACTTTTTTGTCCATAGTTTCATGTAGTCAACAAATGCAATCAAAAGGCCAATGATATCCATGAAGATAACATTTATTTTTTAACTAAAATCCTATGTTTTCTGTAATTGTATGGTAGCATAGAATTTTATATATATAACATACATTCATATATAACATATATAACATGTATATGACATATATATAACATATATATCTATATATAAAATAAATATATATAAATATATATATAAAACTTTGTGTCATTTCAATCCTGAGCTATTTTTTATTTTTCTGCCTCATGTCAATTAGAATCAGTCTCCCCCTTTGATTCCAGTCAATTCAACCACCAGTCGTTTTCCTACCTCTTCCTGACCTCCTCACCAATATTGACTCTGGCTATGTATCCTGAAAAGTGAGAAAGATTGAACTGATACGAATGAAAATTAGAATAAATGTAAAATTCACACATAATATTGTTTATTTCTCCTCATATGGTACACAAATATACACTTAAATTTTATTTCATATGAAATCAACATAGTGTATATTCAACAAAATATAACTCCTGATCCTGTCTTAAGGAGTATATAATCTAATGAAAGATTGAACACACAACAGTGCTAAGAACCAACAGCTATGAAGAAGGTGCAATATTCACAAAGAAACTGTCTTTGTGATTTCAGGTAGTGCTCCTTAGTATTTCATTGTTGAGCCACATTTGAAAGAGTGATTATGAATTTATGAGAACATACACCAACGAGTGGACAGTGAGATGCCTCTATCCAGCAACATAGGCCACTGTCTCATAGTTCCTCAGCAGCTGCTGCAGGATTCACTCCAAATTTCACTATAGGACCTGCCAGCTTGTATTTTTGTCTCTTGAGTCTACGCCAAAACCAAAACTGGCAATCCCAACCACTCATCACTTAAAAACTAGGAGATTCTTTTTTTGTTTTTTTTTTTTTTTTTCTGAGACAGAGTCTCACTCTGTCGCCAGGCTGGAGTGCAGTGGCACAATCTCAGCTCACCACCTTCTCCGCCTCCCGGGTTCAAGCAATTCTCTTCCCTCAGCCTCCTGAGTAGCTGGGACTACAGGCGCACCACCACACCCGGCTAATTTGTGTGTGTTTAATAGAGATGGTGTTTCACCATATTGGCCAGGATGATATTGATCTCCTGACCTTGTGATCTGCCCACCTCAGCCTCTGAAAGTGCTGGGATTACAGGCGTGAGCCACCGCACCCGGCCGAGATTCATTAATCTTAAAGGCTTTGTCAAAGAGCAAGTATTAAAACAGGAATGTCACTTTCAGTTTCATCTTGTGCCGTTGGCCATTCATACCTTCCTGCCACATCTGTACAGTCTTCCACGCCCAGCTTGTGCTTCTAGAAGGAAATCAAATGAGACGATTTGTATGCTGGTGCTCTGAAAAGGAGGGAACTAGAGGATCAATAGGCTCTAGCTAATAGTTTTGTGGATCCGAATAATAATGTTTATAGAACTGGAAGATTGCAGTTTAGAATGGTCCTTGATCACTTATTCATTGGTCTGTTCAAGCAGGAAATACAATGGTTTCATTGAGTGCTAGGAAAAAAAAGAAAGGTAAAGGGTGTTGAATTCAGCCACTGGCTGGGCTTTGACCAGCAGGGAAAATCAGGGATTGGATGCTGCTATTTAAACATTAGCATTTACAAATTAATTGGTACCACGAAGAAAGGAAAAAGAAACTGAAAACTGTGATTACCAAAGAATAGTTTAGGACCAACATGCTCCCCCTTTCTTTACATTTGCTTAGGCCTTTTATCGCTGCCTCTTTGAACTGAGGCTGAGATTCACTTTTTGGTTTATAAGGGCTTACTTGTTACTGAGAACAGAGCCAAAATGGGCTTGCAGCATCTGCTCATAACTCATTAACCAGAACTTGGTCATGTGACCACCAACACTGAGTTCTGTAGCCACGTACCCAGCTAAAAGCTGCAATTTGTATCACTAAAGTAAAGCTCACCTTGCGCTTTCATTGAACAGCTAGCAGTCTCTGCCATGCGATTTACTTCCTCGCCCCTAGACAAATGGAGGAGAGAATTCCTCCTCTTCTGTGCTTTGAAAGATCACAATTGTCATAATTTTTAAGAGGAAATTTAAAATATACATTTAAGGAAGTTTTAATCTTTAGTTCTTACTAAAAATTCTGATCTGACTCAAACTGATTCAAAAAGCAAGGAAATCCAGTTTCCTATATGATGGAAGTGTCAGGGTGGAACAGATCTCTGGAATTAGTTGACCCACTGACCTGATGCTTTGGGAGCCATTTGGGAGCCATTCCGGCATCACTGCGTGTCCTGAGGCTGGCTCCCATCTTGGGGTCAAGATGGCCACACCCTTTCAGTTCTCACAGACACACACTGCAATTTCCAGAGGCAGGATGAGGCCATCTGCTCTGCCGCCATGTTCTTCTCAGGAATCGGCGGCCTTCCCAAAGGTGTTCTCAGCACGCCTCCTCATCCTCTCTCGCTGTAACTGAGTCACATGCCCATGTTTCATCCAAGTAGCGGCAAGGAAATGGGGTTGCCTCGGTTGACTTGGATAGTTCAGGACTGGCTCCCTTGCAGAGAAAAGAGTCGCTTCCCTTGAATTATATGAGGACTGGATGGACACTGGACACCCAATGAGTAAAATCAAGGCTTGTCTGAGGTCAACAGTAACACCACCAAAAACAACAAAGAGGAAATGGATGTTAGGTCGGCAAACACTGTTTGCTACAGTTCATAACGTAGTTTCGAGAGCCTTCAAAAGTATTAATGACAAACTAACGTTTGGAATATGGGGAACACTGTATTTTGCTTCTAGTGATTTGGAGAAGTAGGCAATAATGTCGCTCACCTCTACTAAATGTATATTGTAATATGTACATTAAATTTAAAATTGTACAAATGATTTCTCATCCTCAAAAGACTAACTCGTTTTCAGGTTAAAAGTAAAGATCATTTTATATATGTGTATATATATATATATATGTGTGTATATATATATATATACACACACACGTCTATAATGCTATATATAAAAAATATATTTGTATGTGTGTATATATCTATAATGCTATATATACATATATAATACATATTATATATGATACATACATATAGAATGTATTATATATGATACATACATATAGAATGTATTATATATGATACATACATATAATGTATTATATATGATACACACATATAGAATGTATTATATATGATACACACATATAGAATGTATTATATATGATACATACATATAGAATGTATTATATATGATACATACATATAGAATGTATTATATATGATACATACATATAGAATGTATTATATATGATACATACATATAGAATGTATTATATATGATACATACATATAGAATGTATTATATATGATACATACATATAGAATGTATTATATATGATACATATAGAATGTATTATATATGATACATACATATAGAATGTATTATATATGATACATACATATAGAATGTATTATATATGATACATACATATAGAATGTATTATATATGATACATACATATAGAATGTATTATATATGATACATACATATATAATGTATTTTATATGATACATACATATATAATGTATTTTATATGATACATACATATATAATGTATTATATATTTATATAGCATATGTGTATATATGTATATGCTATATATAGCATTATATATGTGTATACACATGTATGTATATATTATATAGCATTATACATAGCATTATATATGTGTATACACATATATGTATATATAATACATATATACATAATGCTATATACGTATATACACATATATGCATAATGCTATATATGTATATACACATATATGCACATAGCATGCTTATAAATGCTCTATATTGTATATACATATAATACTATATATAATATATAATATAATATATACATGTATATACATATGTACATATAGCATATATAATGCTATATAAGCATGCTATATGTATATATGTATATACATGTATACATTATACCATATACTGTATAATATATAGCATATATAAGCATGCTATATGTATACATAATGCATATATAAGATATAATGCTGTATGATAATTATATATAATGTATATAATATGTGATATATGATATATAATATGTAATATATGATGGCATAATACATATAATTTTATGTATTTTGTTATATATAATTTATATATATGCTATGTATAGGCACACACATATATTATAGTGTTTGTGTGTGTATATATATATATGTAGCATGAGGTTGTGAGCTAGTCAAACTTTAGTCATATCATTTAATATCTCAAGTTAACATTGATGAAATATTTATAATGAAATCCTTTGCTACCCACTAACTCTGAGAGGTTTGAGTACTTATAAAATCAGGCTTATTTTTTTCTCAAAGTTGAGAAAAGCATTTTTTCTCCAAGTTAGGAAAGCATTTTTTGTTGTTTATTAATAAACCAATCAAAGCTGATGTCTTTTGTTTTGAGAAAAACAAATAATTTTCTTAAGAAAAGTGTGATGAAAATTATAGCATCTTTAATGACTTTGTTCTCCGTCTCCTAGTATTGTTATCTTTGTATGTATCCCTTTTTCCTGGGCTGGGAAAACAGTACTGTAGGTCAGGGGTTCCCAGCCTCCAGGCCGCGGACCTATACTGGTCCATGGCTTGTTAGGAACCCGGCCACACAGCATCAGAAGGCGCCCAGTGGGCAAGCGAATGTTCCCACCTGAGCTCTGCCTCCTGTCAGATGAGCGCCCGCATTAGATTCTCATAGGAGCACTAACCCTATTGTGAACTGCACATGCAAGGGATCTAGGATGAACACTCACGAGAATCTAGTGCCTGATGATCTGAAGTGGAACAACTTCATCCCAAAACCCACCCCCAAGCCCAACCTGTCCGTGGAAAAATTGTCTCCCAAAAAACTGGCCCTGGTGCCAGAAAGGTTGGAGATCGCTGCCATAGGTGATATCTCTCCTAGAACCATACACCTCTGGTTTTAAGAGCTAAAAACATATAGGCTTATTCTGTAAGTGTAAACATTTTACTGTGTGTTACCTGGCCAATTCTTCACAGCTGATCATTGTATATTTTTAAATTCTCTTCATGTCTCATCGTTTTATTAGTAATTCTTCCCATTA
The DNA here is from genome assembly GCF_029289425.2 of Pan paniscus. Classification (NCBI taxonomy): domain Eukaryota; kingdom Metazoa; phylum Chordata; class Mammalia; order Primates; family Hominidae; genus Pan; species Pan paniscus. The sequence continues at coordinate 183,677,566 of NC_073255.2, forward strand.
TGCCATTCTGAAATCCTTTTACAAGTTGTCCTCTGGTCCAGTGATCTGGTGATACAAATGATTGATAGCAATAAACATATCATTTGCATCTGCAACCCAAATGTCCTGTGTGTTCCTGTAGAAATTATATAGCTAAGACACGCACATGAAAGCTCTGTAAGTCAAAGAGTAGCATCGTGTTTTTCCAAATAAATTTTTCTTTAAACCTTGGAGCCTCATTGAAGCACAACTTGAAATGGTAGAAAAACCCAGTGAGGCATGTCACCAAAAGCAGTTTCCTACTGCAGCTTCCAAGAGAACTTCATTAGTGTTTTCAACCTGAATACTAATCAATGGCATAAACTCTAAGGAAATTTTAATATGAATATTTTTAAAGGAGCATTTTAATGTGAACGTAGCAAAAATACAAAATCATATTTAAATAGGAAAGAAAGGGATATCTCTTGGCTCAATGAGTTTTGAAAGAGGAGAGGTTTGAAGAATAAATATGAGTTTACAGAAAATAAAAATATGAAACAAAGAAGCAAATAGATACAGAGAAGCAAATGTATAAAAATAGCAACAACATTTAAAATTTTTATCTATGCTCTTTTTGATACATCCACAGAAAATATGTTTTTCTTTTTCTTTTTATAAAATTTATTTTTATTTTTAATTGTTTTAAATTACTTTTTTGAGACAGATTTGTCTCTATCACCCAGAATGGAGTGCAATGGCATGATCATGGCTCATGGCAGCCTCAGTTGCCTGGCTCAGTCAATAATCCCACCTCAGCCTCCTAAGTAGCTGAAAACAGGCATGCACCACCATATCTAGCTAATATTTTTTAAATTGTTTCTGAGGAGACAGGGTCTCTCTATGTTGCCCAGGCTGGCTCAAACTCCTGGGCTCCAGCGATTCTCCACCCCAGCCTCCCAAATCGCTGGAATTATAGGCATGACCACCTAGTCTGGCCATACAGAAGATACATAATCTTAGACCCCCTTCCTCATGTAACATGTAGCACTTTCTCTAACTATATCAAATAATGTCTGGGAAACAGCAATTTTAAATCTTTAGTATGGTATAATTATTGTCAAAGCAAAACAAGATGAAACTTCAGAAAAGTCTAGTACAGAGCTTCAACAAATTCAAGTTAAGGTTAAGTTTTACACCTCTTACTCCCTGATACTTAGAAAAGTTTTATGCTTGCGTCTATTGTGCTTAGAGAGAATGTTGTGGTTTGTAGGAAAATAAACACTGGTAAGTGTAACTGTATCTGAAATTTGCACACTTCACCAGTGTGTCTGGTTATTATCTACATGGTGGACCTTCAGTGACTGGAGGACCTTTCTTTCCATTCAAGCTGTCTTTTTATTAACTGTTCTCTGGGGCCTCAAGTTCCCTCTGCAGCATTTATTTCCCTTTGAGTTAAGTATTGTTCCCATTATTGTCTTAGAAACGTTAAGCATCATTAGATATAGTATCTCATTGTGAATTATGTTATCAGATTCTTTGCAATGTGTCTCTTAACAAAAGGCATATTGAGTGGCAGAGTGGGGAGTGGAAAATCACTGAAAAAAGAGGACACGGAAGAGAAACATGAACTTTCTTTGTTCTGTTTTTTTTAACCAGTGGTCATCCCTAGCAAAGATGTGTGTAAGTGCATTAAAAACATTTGTGTGTAGCGAAAGTGGTGAATTTCTCTATGCAACATATTTAAAAGTCATTGTTTGTATCTCACTTGCATGGCTATTTGGCCCTATAAATATTGGCTCTTGTCTAATGACATTTTCTATTTCACTTTTTAATAGAATTTGCTGTAAAATGGATACTACAGAAACAGCATTTTATTTTCATTCTTGACAAAATCATTTCCACCCAAAGTGGGGGAGCTCCTAACAACGGTTGCTTCTACTTTATTTATAAGAAAAATAATCAAGGCCGGGCATGGTGGCTCATGCCTGTAATCCCAGCACTTTGGGAGGCCAAGGTGGGTGGATCATATGAGGTCAGAGTTTGAAACCAGCCTGGCCAACATGGTGAAACCCCATCTCTACTAAAAAATACAAAAATTAGCTGGGCATGGTGGCGCACACCTGTAGTCCCAGCTACTTGGGAGGCTGAGGCAGGAGATCCCCTTGAACCCGGGAGGTAGAGGTTGCAGTAGGCCGAGATTGTGCCACTGCACTCCAGCCTAGGCAACACAGCCAGACTCCATCTCAAAAAAAAAAAAAAAAAACAGCCATCAAGCAGACATGGTCATCTTTTGCCTGTAGTGCAACAGAACTGTTTAAAACACAGTTTAGGCCTTACGTGGAAATTCTTGCTTGCAGCTTCCGCTAATCAATCTCCCTAACCTCAGGACTCTAACTTTCATTTTCCTAATTCACATTTCAAAACCTTTCTAAATTATAAGAGGGAATGATTTATCAAATCATCTAACTGTTTCAAATTTTGGAGAAATAAATCTTACTTGGATCACTAAAAATAAAGAAAAGGATCACTATGGAATAATGACCCTTTAATAGAAAAAGAAAGTATTTCTAACATAAATATTGGAGCTTTTCTGTGGTAGCTGTCAAATCCAGGAGTTTCGAAATTGGAAAACTAGAAATTAGAAAAGAACAAAAAATAGATGTTTTAAAGTTGCAAAGCTCCTTTTCTAACCTTAAATTTTGAGGTTACAATCAGTTTAAATTTTAAGGCTTAAAGCCAGTTTCTAAATCTTAAAACTATATTATTTACAAGACAATTCAAGTGACAAAATACATAGTAGTCAGTCATAAACTAAATCAGATTCTAAAATATTATGTCATATTATGAAGCAGCATGTAACTAAAGGGCTGGTGATTGAGCCTTGAAGAGCTGTGTCAGGTCTTCTACTTGTTTTCAAAATCAGGGCTGAAGCTGGGTGCAGTTCCCACCTGTAATTCCAACACTTTGGAAGGCCAAGGCAGGAAAATGACTTGAGCCTACGAGTTCAAGATCAGCCTGCAACATAGAGAGACCCCATCTCTACACAAAAATACAAAAATTAGCTGGACATGGTGGTGCCTCCCTGTAATCCTAGCTACTCAGGAGGCTGAGGCAGGAAGATTGCTTGAGCCCCGGAGTTCAAGGCTGCAGTGGGCTGTGATCATACCACTTCAATCCAGCCTGGGTGACAGAGCAAGATGCTGTCTCTAAATAAATAAATGAAAGAAGAAAGAGAGAAAGAGAGACAGAGAGATAGAGAGAGAAAGAGAGAAAGAGAAAGAAAAGCAAGATTGCTTCTCCCAGCAATTTGTTAGGGTCCTGGTTGTCCACCCAAGATGGGTTAGATGAATGGCTGACAAGGAATTTGTTTTCTACCACTGTCACATGGGAGCTACATTACCCCAGCTGTTGCCCCTGCAGAGAGAATTATCTGTATGTTCCATGTATCCATCCCACCTTTTCAACATCTTGTAGCAGCTCCACTTGAGAAGTTTCAAGTGATCGGAGTCCTGGCCCTCCCACTTCATTGTCTCCATAATCCCTGGCGTTGCACTTCTCTGCTTGTCAATGTCTATAAATGGTCTCTTTGCAAGGCTTCTCATGCTATGTATAAAACCTTTATAAATAGCATCCACTGCGACTCACACAGAGCCACTTGGAAAAACATTTTTGTCTTGTTTTTCTCACATATGTCTAAAATTTTACACTTTTTCCTTTATTTTTACTTGATTTAGCTAATTTATTCTTAACCACAGCATTGTGGTTTAGTAATTGAGACATTTTCTTCATTTTGAACTCCAGAGTCTCATCAACTTTAGTCATGAAATATAAAAATTGGAAATAAGTCTTTGTTATAAATCTAGGCCTTGGGTAGGAGTTAACTAAGTTTGGTAGTTTGAAAGTTATAGAAACCAAAGTTTACATTGAATACATACAGCCAACCAGGTGTTATGACACTGAATTCCTATATTCAATAAATATTAGTTGTTTTCTGGGTGGCAAATTCATAAGCTATAAAGAAATTCTGGCTTATATTATGCTGATGTGGACAGAATTACAGATGATGGACTTGAAGGTGTTCAGATAAGCACACGTCCTCACTCTGCACCAAAGGTGTCTCAGGGCCTAGTGAGGGGGCAGTGCCAGAAGCCTCCAAAATACTTGTTTCTCTGAAATGTTCTTCAGTACAGAAAGTAGTGGAAGCAGAGTAGACTGAATTATGTATTTTTTCCGCTTTCACTTTATGTCTCTACAGTTTGCTCTCTTCCTCACTGGGGAGAAAATAAACCAGCTACCTCAGGGAAGTCAGCACAAATACAGAACAGTAAGGGAGGGTCCCATAGTCACCAAGCAAGATGCCCAATTCATCCTAAATCCGTTCATGCATGTTATGGTAAAAATATGGCCCTGTTCTCCTTCCAGGCATGAGTCAATGTTGCTAAGTGGGTGGATTAGAGTATTCATTATTTCAAACCAATTAAACAAATACTTAATATGTTGCCACTCCAGCTACTGTGAACCAGATCTTGATTTAGTAACGAAGACTGATATAGAATATATAAGCGTGTGTGTGTGTGTGTGTTACAATTCTCTGGTATTTACAACAAGGTCTGTACTGTTGTGCTAGGCTAAATATTAGCAAAAAGAGAGGGAAGTATGACACGTTTTACCTGAATGGGATTAAATCTTTTATTTTACACTTGCTCAAGGTCATACATTTATTCTTACTGGTCCCAGGTAACTGCAGCCATGAATATTTTTCTTAATTTATTCAGATACTTTTTTAATGTTCTAGAATTAAAATAATTTAATCTTCAGAAATGTGTATGTCTTTTAGCATTATCAAGCAACTAAGAATATAAGTAATAATTATAAATTGTTGTGTTAGATTTTACTTCTAACACCTTCCAATTGTTTATTGAAACAATTGATATAATTATTCTTTGTAAAAATTAACAATATTGACAATTATATGTGGTTTTTAGGATGTAATATTTTTGCTCCAATTTGCTAATTTTGATACTTTTCTTACATAAATTTTAAGTCATTGTCCAGTCACCCATGAAAGCGTTTCAATGTCTGTGGATTTTATGTTTTAAAATTGCATTTGAAATAGTCCAATTGATATAATGTGCTAAAATAATCAAGAAATGTTCTCTAAAATCCTGAATTCTTCCATTTAGGATCTAACTTAAAATTCAAAATTAAAAATAAATGAAAAATTAAGCTTGGGCAAGTCAGTCAGAATAAGAAATGCTTAATTTCTGTAATTGAAGGGAGAAAATTAAAGTGATGTCAGCTTTCTCATGACCCAAGAAGTATGTAGTTGAATCAATAGCATCATGAATGCCCCATCGGATGATCATGGAGTCTCTTAGATTCCTCGTCCCCTTCCTTCTTTCCTTAAACAGACCCAGAAAGTGAATTGGTTTCCTCATGGGCAAATAAACCAAGCCTAGATCCTGATCTCTGGGCTCAGAGCCAATGCTCTTCTGTATCCTGATGGGATGGTCATGATGCTATTGACTCAACTACGTATTTCTTGGGTCATGAGAAAGCTGGCATCACTTTAATTTTCTGATAAATGCTCTGCCTCAGCATGCTCTTTGTCGTGCCAACCCTTGGAATGAAGGCATGTGCTATGATTCTAAGTTTATATTAAAGAAACTCAACCATATACTTTTTTTTTTTTTTTTTTTTTTTTTGAGACAGAGTCTCGCTCTATCGCCAGGCTGGAGTGCAGTGGTGCGATCTCGGCTCACTGCAAGCTCCGCTTCCCAGGTTCAAGCCATTCTCCTGCCTCAGCGTCCCGGGTAGCTGGGACTACAGGTCCCCTCCATCACGCCCGGCTATTTTTTTGTATTTTTAGTAGAGACGGAGTTTCACCGTGTTAGCCAGGATGATCTCGATCTCCTGACCTCGTGATCTGCCTGTCTGGGCCTCCCAAAGTGCTGGGATTACAGGCGTGAGCCACCGCGCCAGGCCAGTTTTTGTATTTTTAATAGAGACGGGGTTTCACCATGTCAGTCAGGATGGTGTGGATCTCCTGACCTCGTGATCTGCCCACCTCCACCTCCCAAAGTGCTGGGATTAGAGGCGTGAGCCACCGCGCCTGGCCAACCATTGTCATTTTAAGGACTTAACCACCCTACTATAAATAGCACTTGTAACAGCACTATATCTGTCATGCCTTGGGAAATGCATAAATTGTTAAGATTGACCTAAGCTGTAAAAATGCAGGAAGTTGAAACACAGATGTGTAGGCACTGTATCAAATGTATCCTGTTGCCAAGTTCAGTTCCTTTCCCAATGACCCCCTCAAAAATGTTTTTCTAAAATTAACTGGATTTGTGATATATCTGTCATTATATTTTCTGAATTCAAAATAATTTCCTTCTTGAAGCTACAGAATTCTGCAACTTTGCAATAGGTTTCTAATATTTCCAATACCTCAGGCCTTTATTCAAAAGAAAATGCGAGATCTTTTCAAGAGAAACCCTGAATTTATGTTAGAAAGAGAAATTCAAGCTATAAATTGTACAAAAGAATATCTAAAATTCTTATAGTATAAGAAGTCAACTTCAAGCTTATTTATAGCTTTAAAGTAATTTAGGGTTTAGAGAAAAGAGAGATTAATGTTCCTATTCTAGTAGACTCAATAAAATATTTGTTTTTATGTTGCAATTTTTAAGCAGAATAACGTCAGGAAAAGTAGGCAATCATCAAATAGCTTTAAAAAATTCTGAGCCTCACCATAGAGGGAATGTAAATTGAAAAATGTGATTTGGATTCTGTGATTCTTTAGGAATCTCAGATTCTACATATCTCTGTATCACAAAAACTAAATTTACTGTTTATATAGTGGTTAGTGAATTTTAATAATTAGGTATATAAACCACAGTGTTTAGTTGCAGCAAGCATGTCAGGAATGAGTGATTGGCCTTTGTATGTTCTAGTTGGAAGTTGCATGTATTAAATGGCACGTCCATGCTGTGGAAGGAAAAGGGGTATGGCCGGGCACGGTGGCTCACGCCTGTAATCCCAGCACTTTGGGAGGCCGAGGCAGGCGGATCACGATGTCAGGAGATCGAGACCATCCTGGCTAACACGGTGAAACCCCGTCTCTACTAAAAATACAAATATATATATTAGCCGGGCGTGGTGGCGGGTGCCTGTAGTCCCAGCTACTAAGGAGGCTGAGGCAGGAGAATGGCGTGAACTCGGGAGGCGGAGCTTGCAGTGAGCTGAGATCGCGCCACTGCCCTCCAGCCTGGGCGACAAGCGAGACTCCGTCTCAAAAAAAAAAAAAAAAAAGAAAGAAAAAAAAAGAAAAGGTGTACGTATGTCAGATGATACAATGCAGCATTATACTTATTTTTGAAGAGATTTGCTGTTTGTTAATCATTTGCCTCAAGATTAATTTAAATATTTATGATATTCTGCTGACATATATGTGGTAGTTTGAAATGGTTCTCTACTTTCTTGTGTAAAGGTAAATAAATGCAATGTAAACACAAGCAGTCTTCATTATTGATAGTAATTATGTACTATAAAGTTGCCAGGAACACTGATTTAGCGAATACTGAATTATTTCTCCTAGGGGAAATATAGGTTTAGGTTTCAGTGAGCCTCTGGTCACTACAGTTTTTGAGAGGACACAAACACTCATACCGGAGCGTTCGGCCCCAAAACCCCAAAATTCATACAATTCTCACACACAAAATGCATTTATTCCATCTCAATAGCCCCAACAGTCTTAATTCATTTCAACATCAATTTTAAATTCTAACTCCAAAGTCTCATCTAAATAACATCTAAATCAGATGTGGGTGAGACTCAAGGTGTGATTCATCCAGGGCAAACTGCTCTCCTGCTGTGAACTTGTGAAATCAAACAACTTGTGTACTTCCAAAATACAATGTGGGACACACATAGAATAGATATTATCACTTTAAAAGGAAAAAAAAATAGGAAAGAAGAAAAAGGTAACAGGTCCCAATTTAAAGTCCCAAGCCCCGAATATCCTGCCACCTAGATGGTTCTCTGCAGTAGCCCCACCTCCGTGGTGGCTCTGTGCCTGGGTCACCAGCTCACGGCTCTTTCATGCTAGAATCACACACTGGTGGCTTCTACCAGTTTTGATGGCGGCAAAACTTGGGGCAGCCGCAACCCCATGGCACCTCTATACATTGCCCTAGAAGGGACTCTGTGGAGATCTTGCAGAGCAACAGATCTCTTCCTGAGTTCTGCAACTTCCCAGGGCATCCTCATTTCTGTCTGAGACCTCATCGGAATGGCCTTTATCACCCAAATTTCTATCAACATTCTGTTCACGGCCACTTAGGTATACTTTAAGAAGATTGAGGTTCTTTCTACAGCTCTCCTCTTTTCTTCTTAAGTCCTCACCAGAATTACCCTTAAAGGTCCATTCAGAATAATGTAGCCTTTTATTATTATTATTATTACTTTTTTTTTTTTTTTTGAGAAGGAGTCTTGCTCTGTCACCCAGGCTGGAGTGCGGTGGCGCGATCTCGGCTCACTGCAAGCTCCGCCTCCCAGGTTCACGCCATTCTCCTGCCTCAGCCTCCCACGTAGCTGGGACTACAGGCGTCCGCCATGTTGGTCAGGCTGGTCTCGAACTCTTTCCCTCAAATGATCCTCCCACCTCAGCCTCCCAAAGTGCTGGGATTTCAGGCGTGAGCCACCGCACCCAGCCTCTGGGGCAGCTTTTATGAGAGAACTAATTTCATTCATGAGGACTTCACCATCATAACCTAATCACATCTAAAGGCCCCAACTCCTAACACTGTAACATTAAGAATAAGGATTTAACATAGGAATTTTGGGAGGACACAAACATTCAGAACATAGCAGTGAATAAAATATTTGTAAAATTTATATATATATATATATTTTCTTTTTAGTAAGTTCTATTTCAAATCTCAGTGAATAAGGTTCAGATGTATGTTGTTTCATTGTCTTTCATTGTTTTTCTTGCTTCTTTCTTTTTTTCTTTTGAATCTGACATCACTACAATATTGATTTTTTTTTCTACCTTCATTTTATAATCATATACCTTACCAAGCTACAGAAACGAGGCAGAAAAACAATTTCCATTTTATTTCAGTACATCTTCCCAAAACTGGATCCTGGTTTGCTTAGTTGTTATTAACAACACTTGATGAGCTATTATTAATTAAATAATTATCTTTTGTCTCAAGTGTGGAGGTTCTTGTTCCTATGAAGCCCACCCTTCCCTTTAGCAGCAGCAACAACAAGACAACAGGCAGCTTCTCCCTTCATATGGGTCCTGACAGATGAGCCTTTTGGACCCCTCGTAAAAGTAGTAAATGCACCTTTTTCTTTTATTTACATTAACATTTGTTTTTTCTTAACCATGCTCTCTCTGTTGATTTAGCATTAATCATGTTGTTTCCTACAGAATTTACCTTTTGAAAAATAAAAACACAGGCAGATACATACTGGTTATTCACAGGAAAATTAGGGTGTAATTATTAGTAGACTAATTGTTTCAGATTTACTATGATCCATGAAGTCTTGTATTTTGACAGCTTAAAGAAATATGTGGCCAAGAAGACATAAATGTGGGCCAGTAGCTAGCAGCCTCTGCATAATACAACTCCAAATCAACTGGTGAACATTTAAATTGGAGCAATTTAATTAAAAATTTGAATTTCTGGGCTTCCTTGAAATGTATTGTTTGAATAACACCAGCATTCCTGCATATCATAAGTTACCTTCACGTGAATAGGGACTGCCCCTTTTATCCACAACATATCCCAAACACTGTATGAATCCTCTGCCATCATGGCTGAACTTTTAATCTCTTCATTAGAATCTCTTTTTGGTTGATTTTCTAATCAGGGAAATATGTCTCTCTCCCTCATATTGCTATCAAAAGTAAGAAAGTAAAAGATCAATAGAACGACATGATATTTATAACCAGCCAGCATCACACATTTGTATAAACTGCTTTCTTCTCTGAGCATTGAAGTTGTGACTTCTAATTTTAGAAGCTACAAATCATTTTATCTCTGTCAGGACTGGTTCTCTCCACAAGTTGTGTAAGTACTGCTCATTTATGAAAATAAATTAATTCAACCTCTTCTTCATGGCCCCAGTGAGTGTGCAGGTGTCATGAAGTAATGGACAGCACCCAAGTTCACAGTGAATCAGATTCCCTCCAATGCCCAAATCACTGAGGTGTGTTCACGAGCAGACCACAGAGTACCATTTAGTGTTTTACCAGACAGGACCTAACTGCTCTAGCAAAGAGGAAAGAGAACATTATCTCACAACACGTGTAGCTTTTGAGCTTTACTAAGCCTATTTTATGGTTGAGGTAAAATTTTCACCCAAAGGTATGTGAAATCAAACCAAAATTACAGAATTGTTGTAATGTATTGCACCATATGCCCAACCTCAAAAGATACTGCACACATATGTACCAATCTCTTGCAAATAAGAGAAAATCATTTGTACCAACTAATGTAGCTTTCAGGAAAGCACAGAAAGTAAAATAAATAAAAATGACATTTTTTCCTAATCACCTATTACATATTGCTACTCGTCCTGACAAATTTGTAGGGGTTGTTGATGGATGTATAGAGTTCAGAACATTAATGATTTTACATGTTTAAAGTAATGGTGTTTGTTCATGTACATATGTGTGGATGAATAGTTGTATGGATGGATGGATGATGTATTAGTTGGTTTTCATGCTGCTGATAAAGATGTACCCAACACTGGGCACTTTACAAAAGAAAGAGGTTTAATGGACTTACAATTCCTCATGGCTAGGGAGGCCTCACCATCATGGCGGAAGGTGGAGGGGACCTTGAACATGGCGGCAGCAAGAGAAAGAATGAGAGCCAAGAGAAACGGGTTTCCCCTTATCAAACCATCAGATGTTGTGAGACTTATTCACTCCCACGAGAACAGTATGGGGGAAACGGTCCCTATGATTCAATTATCTCCCACCAGATCCCTCCCACAACACGTGGGAATTATGGGAGTACAATTCAAGATGAGATTTGGGTGGAGAAACAGAGACAAAGCGTATCAGATGAATTTGAAAAGGATAGCGCATAGAAATTTTGGATAGCTAAAGAAGTAACAAACTAAGATTCTGTGTAAAAATTAAGATGGTGGGAAAATGAATTCGAATATGTAGCGTGTTTCAAAGAGGAATTTCTGACATTTTGTTTTTGTTTTCAGGGTACTGTCAATTTCATTTTAAATTCTGAGGCTTTGTAATATTGGATTTATCATACACCTGGAGTCAGCCACAACTGTAAATTTTGATCTGAAATTCTTCAGTTAGTATAAAATCCCTAACTGCTTTGAAATTCTGTGTAGTGATAATGCATCATCTGAATGCTTTGCATCCTTTAATGACATAGGTATCTTCTGAATTCTGGCTTTGCGTAACTGTTGTCAACACTGTAAGAACATCAGCTCGTTTGAGGCTGGGTCTTTGTTCTCTCTGTTTCTGGACCCTTTCCACGCCCTTTCGCCTCTCCCTCACTAGCACAGGAGTTATCTTTCCAATGCAAACTTGGACATGCATTTTCCACTTAGGATACCATCGTTACACACATGGGCCCTCAGCTTCCTCAGGGAGCATTAAGTCTTTAATCTTCCAATTCTCACCCTGCACGTGAATGGTAAGCCTCATGTAGTAAAGTCACAAACAACTGAGCATTTTTAGAACAGTCGAATGTGCTATTCCCCTATCTGTCTGAATTTATCTTACTCAGTCTTAATTCTCTTTTCACTGGAAAGTTCGTGTATTGTTTTTTTGTTTTTTTTTAACTCACCCCATTACTTCCACAACCGCAGTCTTGACACAATGTTATGGATGTAGAAGATACTTCAGAGTCCAGAAGTTGATCTTAGGCATTTAATAATGGTTTCTAAAATTTGCTTTAAAGGAGCTTTTTGCAGGTCTATGGACTAACTTTTGCCAACAATTCCTAGGCTTTGGTTTGATCAAAACTGATTTTTCACTTCTTTTCTAAGATATGGTGAAATAATTTTCTGTACTGAGTGTTTTCTAATATAGTATATTCATAGAAAATTTGAGACATAGTAAGGCCAACATATCAGAAAACACCTGCTGTGAAAAGATACTAATATTTTATTACTTTGTTAATACTTCATATTATTGATACGATATTTATAACCAGGCAGCATCACACATTTGTATAAACTGCTTGTCTTCTCTGAGCATTGAAGTTATTTTATTTTATATAAATACAATTATTACTTTATTAAAATAAATAACATTTATTTACTTTATTACTTTTATTACTGTGGCAGGCCATCCCACAGGGTGTAGACCAGAGGTAGGGAGCTCAGGGAAGCACCAGGGTCTGTCAGGAGGCAGAGGGCAAGAGGGAACTGTGGGCAAGGTCCTTTATTATAGTTTCCATGGGAAGGGATAGGTGCAGCAGGGTAAGCAGGCTTAGGTCTGGCTAACTGGAATAATTATTCCAGTGAGTTCTGGGGCACAGAGGCTGATCCTAGTTGTCTTGTACCTGATTCTGGGATGAATAGGGAAGACGGATCATGGCCCAGAAGAGAGAAAGCTGGATAAAGGAAGCAGTTGGGGTGTGGACTCTGGATTGGTTGTTTTATATTTGGAAAGTGTGCTTACCATCTCTAGAAATTGGCTAACTCTGGGAAGAGCAGTCCCTCTAGGGTCAGCAAGACCCCAGATGTCAAAGCATTGAAGCACAGAGATTAAAATACATGGTCAGGATAGAGGGGAAATTGAAGCCATGGCAGCTCCAAGAAATGACACAGGTGGCTGCCATTACCGCTGCTCCCACCATCAACAGCTACCAGCCTCCGTTTACTCATAGGGATAATTGATTTTTTCCTCAATATTATATAAATTATTATGAAAAGAGTGCCTAAAAACAAGTTGCTTATCACTATTTGTAACTAAACTGCTATCTTTATATAGTATCAAAATTTGGACAGAACACTGACAATGATATTTTAAATGGAATTAGAAGGTGAACTGAATAGAGATTTTAAAAATTCTGAAATAAATGTTGGGAATAATTTAAATCAAAAGACATTCTGAGGAGTTTCTTGATGTCTGGTTTCTTTCCTCATCTGTGTAGCATTTACTTAGGATTTATAATTCTAGATAGTCTTTTCACCAGCAAAAAAACTAGATTTTGTGTGGTCAAAAGTTGTAGAGCTATTTTCAGTAAACAGCAAAGGCGAGAAGGCGAGTCTAATTTATTTGACTTTTTGATTTACAAAAATAAATAAAAACAGCTTCCACATGGATTTCCTACAAATAGATTATATGCTAATTTTCAGAAATTGCTTATTATTTCTGCATTATTGGATATATGAGAGTTATAACCCTGCTTAGAAATAGATCACTCTGATTTTCTGATATCTTGTGGATAATGAGTGGATGAGAGTGAGGACAGAATATAGGTGTGTGCATGTGTTTGTGTGTATGTGTATGGGGGTGTGTGTTTGTGTGTATGTGTATGGGGGTGTATGTGTGTGTGAATGTCCATTTTGGGAGGCATAGGGTACCCCAGTGGGCTTTTTTGTCTCTTCATATTGAATAATGTCATATCTAATGCTATAACTTTAAAAGTTACTAATATTTTCCTGTGTCTGTTTTTTGTGATTCATTGGGCCAACCAGATGATTAGCCATTTATGGTTTATCATATATACATTTTCTATGGAGTAATTCAAAAATTAAAAATAAAATATGTAGGAGTCAATTGATCTTGCCTCTGAAAATCAATAACCATTTCAGATTAGCATACAATGACTGCTCTAAAAGGTGTTTAAAACTTAGTGACTTGAATCTTAGAATATGCAAGTTCCTCATTAATGCATTTAATGCAAAGGAAATTATATATTCTTTATTTAAACTCATACAGGAGTTCAATGTTTTGGCCTTTGACTTATAAACAAATAACTCCAGTGTAAGTATAATAAAAGCATGTTATGTTTAAACCATTTATTCATATCAGACACTCATAGTTGTAAGAGTTGTGTAGCCTTAAATCATGTATAAATCTGTACTCTTAGAAAGTAAACTGCACAGTCACAGGCATAGTTTAGAGGGAAAATAATAACACAGTGGAATTCTCCTTTTGCCTTGTTTCAAACCTAAATGATGTTTCAATCAGTTTACAAAGTGTTTATGCTGCCAGGAATCCAAAACGGAACAATCCAAAGCCTGTATCCTAGAAGAGCTTCAAGTCCACAGGAAAAATCACACCCAAAAGAAGATAACTTCAATATAATATGAGAAGTAAAATGATAAAAGTATGCAAGGAACTAGGGGACAATAGACCAAGGCTGTTTCACATAGGCAGGCTTTCTAGTGGTGAGGCTTATCTGAGGCTTAGAAGATGCTTAAAGGTAAACTAGAACAAGAAAAATGGCTGCTCATTGAAGAAAGTGAGCATAGCCCGAGGAAAGGTGCTATGTGAAGTTTGCGAGGAATTCAATCCGTTTACCATCACGAGCACATAAAAAGAAAGATGGCACTAAAAATGAGCCTGGACGGGAAGGCAGGAGCTATATCATTGAGGGTGGTATAGGCCACACTGAAGAACCTGGCTTTTGATCTTTTTTGGAAAGAGTCTATTTCAAAAAGGTCTTTCCAGCTTCTGTGTGATGGTTTTAAGACGGGAGAGTTCCCTGGACCCCTTCACGGGACTTGCAACAGGGGTGTGGCTCCATTGCTCGCTCAAGCCCCTTTTGGGAGGAGGAGCATGCAGGTGAACTGGAGCGAGCACTTTTGGGCCCTGGCTCCACGGCAGTGTCTAGGGGTGTTACAGTGCTCTTTTAGCTTTGCCATCTGTGGATGGTTAAGTGTTAACCAGTTCAGTGCAGAGTCAGGGTGACAGCCTTTTATACCCTGTCCTTTTGATACAGGTCCTTGTCTGGCATTCAGGAAGAATCAGGTCACGTGGACTTGAAGGATGGTGAATGCAGGGATTTTACTGAGTGATGGAGGTGGCTCTCAGCGGGATGGATGGGGAGCTGGAAAGGAGAGGGAGTGGGAAGATGATCTTCCCCTGGAGTTCAACCACCCCACGGCCATTCTCCTATCTGACTGTCCCCAGCCAAACTCCTCTTGATGTACAGACGCTTCCTCTCTTCTCTCCTCTGCTGTGCTGCTCTTCTGTTCTACTGCTTGTCTGTTCATGAAGCCTGGGTTTGGGGTTTTTATGAGTATAGGATGGGGAGCACGGCAGGCCAGGGTGGTTTTGAAAAAAGCAACAATTGGGCAGGAAAACAGGATAACTGTTGTCATTTATCACCACGGTTTGCAGGCTTGAGGGCGGAGCCTTTGCCGGGGAACCACCCTCTTGTCTCCTGTTCATATCAGTTGGATTTAAGAGAAATAAGACCAAAGGATGGGAATTGGTCACTTAACAATGTTAATACAATAGGCAACATGTGAGGTAATGTTAGGCTCATGATAGTACATATAAAAGTAAACTATGAGTTTTAAAAATATCAAAGTGAAATATCAAATCGAAATATCAAATTTCAATTAACAATCATTGCACCTCAAATGAACTCATTGGCTATATGATACTGCCACTGCACAAAGCTCTATGTTTCACAGGTCTTGGAAGTCGCTAAATGTAGGTAGGCAAAAAGAAAAAAAAAAAAAGAAGAAGCTCAAGAAAGTTCCAGATCTCTGGCTTGAGTGACTGGATAGTGGATATAATAAAAGTAGTGGGGCCCAGAGAAAAAATTATATGTTGAGCAGGTAGAGTGAGATATGCCTGTGGAATATCCATGTGGATCAGCCTTCCAAGTTACTGGATTGGAATCTAAATGGTATGCAGAAATGAAATCAGAGTCCTTTGATATTGTTGTCATTGTCCTAGGGGATATCAAGCACTGAAGGGGAAAGCAACATATTTTAAGCAGAAATATTGCACAAACTGTGAGACGCTGGCCTTCAGGAAAGAAGAGCCTTGAGATTTTTTGTTTTGTTCCATTTTCCCCAAAGTAGAAGTGATTTTCAGATTCTATCTCTAGATCATTTTTAAAGGATCTGGAGAAGGCTCATTTGCTACTATTACTCTAAATTCACTGTACTGACATTTTGAAATTATTTTATCTGTTTAGGTTTATATCATAGCTACATTGAAAGAAAGAAAGGCAGTGGGTTAGGAGGAAGAAAGTATTCAGATAAAAGCAATGTGTAGTTGGAATGAGATTGAGTCCACCAGAGTTGTGTCTGTTCTAGGACTGAGTCGATTTAAAATAATGGAATACATTCTTGCCCACCACCACAGCTCCCCAAAAGTAGCCTAATGTTACCAGTCTTTTTATCTGACTATTGAAACCTCAAGTATATTTGTAGTTGTAGCACCAAGATGGATCAGCGAGATTCTTGAAATTTCTTCCAATCTAGTGACTCTAATTTTTTAATGAAGTATGAAATAATAGTGTTTATTATACCTTAATCCAATTAATAGAAATATGAGTGACAACATTCACACATTCAACAAATATTTAATAAATGTTCACTGTTTTTCAGGCACTGTTTTAAGTGCTGGGCTTTAGAAGGGAACAAAACTAAGTCTCAGAGGAGATATGCTGTAAATATACAAACATCAATGTATCAGGTAGAAATAAATGCCATAAAAATGAATAAAGCTGCGTGAATAGAGAGGAGGTAAAGTTGGCAGTCACACTTTTTGTAAAGAATGATCAATGTATCTAAAATATTGACATCTGACAATGAAAATAATACACAGATTTGCATGTGTGTGAAATTTGCAAAATAAGCAAATTCTATCTTCTAGTATTTTTAAACTTCAGTTTCAGAAATAAAATGTATTTCAAAATCTCGAAGTGACTTGGTATTTATTTGCATAAACTATGTAATATTAGATTCTGTACTAACTGGTTAATATACATTTTTACTATTTTTTTAGATTTATATGCTTTATATGTATTTGTGAAATATATATGCTTTTACACAATTTAAAGTTCCAAATTTACTAGTTATTAGTTTATTTTTTATAAAAGAAGTCTTTAATTTTGTTTCCTTTTTTCTCTAAAAATCTATATAATTTTTTACCTTTATTGAATTATTATATAATTGAAAAATAAAAATTGTATATATTTGAGATATATGATTCCACAACTCTGTGATATTCTCCCCAAATATCAATAATGCAGTCTAGTCCTAAGAAAACGTCAGACAAATCCAAACTGAGAAAGATTCTACAAAGCACCTGGCTGGTGCTCTTCTAGAGGGTCAAAGTTATGAAAGACAAGGAAAGAATTGGAAACTGTTGCAGATTAGAAGTGACTACAGAGGCATCATAACTAAATGCAATCTGAGATCCTGGATTGAATCCTAGAACAGCAACAAAAAAGTATTAGTGAAACCCTGGTGAAGTCCAAGTATAATCTGTATTTGAGTGAATGCCACTTTACTTAAGTTAGTATTTTCATTTTGACAAATGTGCCAGGTTATGTAAAATGTTAATATTAGAGGAAGCTGGGTGAAAGATATGAGAATTCTATCTTTCCAACTACCTTTTCAGCTTTTCTCTAAATCTAAAATTTTTCCAAAATAAAGTTTGTGAAAATAAAAACAAAACTTCCACCACAATTTTTATTGAAGAAGTTGGGCATTTAAATAATGGTACATTTTTAGCTAATCAAAATCCTGTTTTAGAAAACAAAATTATGAAATAAGGTTTAAAAAATGTACAGTAACAAAAATCAAACACAAACTATATACAGTATTATCCATATGTGTATCTATGTACATACATAAAGATTCTTTATATGCAATTTAAAATAATCACAAATAGTATATTATCATTGGTTATTTCAGTAAAAAATGAAATAATGCCTTTTAAATTTTTTTTCTTTAAACCTTTTTGTTTCTTTCGGATTCCCTATAAAAGTAACTGAAAACATTTGATGGGGAAACGGTATTAAAAGTAACTCTTGAATATTTATTTGTTGGTATGCTATATTTACATACTTTTTAATTTTTTCAAATAAGTAGACTACAGTTTCAAATTATATATTCTTTTATAAGTGTCTTTTATTAAGATTAATAAAACATTTTAATTAACTAAACCATGCAATTTCCCTGTACTATAAATATTATATCACCCCAAACTCAAATTATTAGTGTACATTTTGGACCATGACTAAATGAAATGAAATTCTCCCTCTCTCTCTCCCACTGTCTTTATTCTTCTCCCTTCCTCCCTCATATATATATATATATATATATGAATTATTCCATACCTTATATAGTTGGGTAGATATTTAGGTAAATATGTAAAATGTAGGATATGCACCAATTAAGTACCCATTAACACTGGTGATCTTTCGTGGTTGGGATTCACTCTCTACTTTCTATATTTCTGTATTGCTTAATTGCTTTTGATCAATAGACATAGTTTGTAATAAAATATGTAGCAAAGATATCTTTTAAAATTAAAATATCAAATAAGCTGAAAATTTTAATATTAAAATGTTTATATGGTAAACACTTCTTCAAATTATCTTATTCAAAGTTAGAAAGTGAAGACTAAGGAACAATAAAATGTTTTTGAAAAAGCGTTTTCTACCATGATGATTTGATGAATTGGGCATATTACCAGCTTGCTGGGCTTTTGTTAGGAACAAAATTGTGGAAACACTATGATTTTGCATTCACTTTTTGACTAGCCGTTATTGTTCAGATTGCTTAAACAGTTCAACCATACATATTTAATCACCGCATCGAAAACTTAATTCTAGGGAGTGATAAGCAATCAGGGTAATAGAAGAAAAAAGTGGCTTGTCCCCAAATAAGCACAGCGCATTATTAGATATCAAATGAAATTTTAATCTATTTTTGTAGGAAACAGAGCTAAACTGTGATGGATGTTCTTTACATTGTTGTAGAATATCCCAGACTTTTTAAAGAGTACATGGTATGTGTTAAAGTGTAAATATCATAGATTATTTCTAGAAATTTTATAATTTTCAAGCCAGCTCTGAGCTTACATCCACTAGAGGATGTGCTGATATTTTGGAAGCATTTAACCCATTCATAGAATAACAACTTTTAAATTTTGTTTTAGATAGATGGATAGATAGGTGGGAAAATATGTTGAAACTTTTTGTTTTTCTTTGTAGGGAATCTAGGTTACAGAGCATTTTGTTTCCCAGCTGACCCTGACAACTTACCATTTGTAAAGTGAGACTTGGTCTACATAAATAGCTTTCCTTCCTGTTTTTACTAATATCTTAGGATTGTCTGAAAAAAAATAAGCCATCTTCATCTTTTCTGTCACATTTTCTCATTGCTCTAAAAGTAAGACAGGAATGCATTAACATTTGCATAAATCATTATTCTGTACCTAGAACTAAATGTGTTTTGATTTAGAAGAAAGTATAGAGGAGGTGATTCTTGTTCCCTGAGTAAAAGCTCAGGGAACGTTTACTTCCTGAGAGATGAATTAGAAATATTTTATGTCAATTAAAATATGCTAAAGGTGTATAAAACAATGATGTGTCTATTATTTAACTGTCACTGATAGGAAATTGACTGCAAAACTACTGTCTAGAGTTCAGAATTTACTGTCATCTGTTTTTCTTTTATTCACTTTTCAAGACAAAAAGTATCTATCAACTGCTGGATTATAACTTCTCCTTTATTTCTCATTGCACATGAAAAAGATATTGCCATTGAAATTCAGCTGTGACAGTATATATGATTAAGCTGAAGTTTAATTGGCTGTGCAGTGTTAGCAGAAGCCAAAATTAAACGGTTGATTTTTTCCCTCGTATTAAAATAAACCTCTGTGATTCACAGTCTCAGAGAACAGAATTCTGTTGATTAAGAAAGTCTTTTTATGGGCAATAAAGAGCTGATTATAAGAATTAAAATTTAAAGATTAAGGTCATATTTTTTCTGAATGTTTTATAATGTAACATTGTACAAACTTATTTAAAAGCATAAATATTTGAGATACTAGCATAGATATTTTCAAAGTATGTGAAAGCCATCAATGATTTGAAAGACATGCTTAGATTTCATTTTATTCAAAGTAACTGTATGCACAACAATTCACTTTATAGAATTAAGTAAACTCAACACAAAAAAGGAGTGGATGTGGTTCTGGCAGCCCTGCATCTCTACTGTGGCCCCCACAGGAATTTATTTGGTGGTATGCTCCACTTACAAGGCAACCCAAAGTGTTCCTCGTGGTGATTGGAGTAAACAAGTGCCAGAGAACTAGGACCTGAAATGAGAAAATATTTCTCTGACAGGCTTTAAACTGGCTATTATTTTTCTCCAATGTCTCCCTCTGGAGTTCTTTAGCCAGACCTTGCCCAAAACCTAGAGGCTAGCTTTGTCCAGACTTGTAATTCTAAAGTTATTAGAGCTGTTCCGTTTGACTAGGCTTTCTATGATTTAAAAATGAAAAGCTTACAGAAATAGTCTATTGAAAAGATTTTTAACAGTGAAGATTTGATCATGGAAATGAAGCTTCTATTTGAACTCAATATTTGATTTGAATGGTTACATTGCATTTTTGAATCATTCTATGAATTGAGAATGCATTGACCAATAGTGCCTAATAAATAATACCATCGCATTTTTATTTCTGGTGTGAAATAAATAGTAGTTATCAAACGAATCCTCACAGTCACATATTTCTGATCATATTTCCCATTTTTTAAAAAGATTACATACTTTTCTTATTTTAATCTATTCCCCTAAAACTAAAATTAGAGCTGCTGTAGTCATAGTATATGCTGGATATTTGTTCTTTAAACTCATATATGGATAAGTGAAGATATCTGTGTCCAATGTAGTGAAAAAACAAACAATGGTGCCCAATTCTCCATTCCAAATGCAAGGAGGTAATGAGAAATTTGAGACATACTGATTCCTAAGAATAAATGTTAAGAAGTTTCTGAAAATTCGATTGGTTGTAAGCTCTGAATACTACAACAAGGTTTACTAAAATTGTGGTGAAATATAAAAACCATTAAAAAAAAGAGAATAGCATAAAAGATTACATTCCAAGTGCCTTCATTCTTACATCAAAGAAAACAACTTTTTGAATAAAATATATACTTAAAAATCATGAAGAATTATCATTAAGGAATCGAACATTTAAGTCTCATAATCTGTTCGAGATTTAAAAATTTTACGATTTTGGTCTAAACTCTAGATTTCTAAGTTAAGATTTGAAGCATATAACCCATTGAATTTATATTACTAATTTTGTAATTAAAGTAAAATGTTCAACTGATAGAGCTTTTATGAGCATTTTTATCAATACTCTCCATAAAACCTCCTTTAAAACAAACACAGTAAATCAAAAGAAGGAATAGAAGAAAAACAGAGGACTGTCAATTTCTCAAGAAAAACACTTACTTAATTCTCATTTATTCTTTGCAGACACCTGTTGGAAGTGGATGGTAACATACATGGCTGAACTAATATGTTATTTTTTTTTTGTTTTAGGGGCTGATGTTATCAACTTTGATGGCCATGTTGTATTACCATATAGATTCAGAAACAAGAAGATGAAAACACTGAAAGATGTCATTGCCTTGAAATTTAAGACGTCTGAAAGTGAAGGAGTAATCTTGCACGGAGAAGGACAGCAAGGAGATTACATTACCTTGGAACTGAAAAAAGCCAAGCTGGTCCTCAGTTTAAACTTAGGTGTGTTCTGACTGTCAGTTCTATTCTTTCCATTATGGATGTTCCCATTAGGAATATGTTCATGTTGCTCAATTCTTTAAAATGTAAATTATAAAAAGAGCTCATGTTATATTTCAATTCATACTTAATCTATAACAGTAGGTATATAATGAAACACCTAGTCATTCAAAAAATATTTATTAAACACCTCTACTATACAAGTTACTATACTAGTCTTTGGCCTACAGCAAGGAACAAACAGACAAGATCCTTAAGCTCATTAAGTTCATGACCTAACGGAGGAATCAGACCATATAGCATTTATTATTCTTATTTTAAAACAACTAAGCAAATATGAATGTCTTCAAATAATATATATTATGAACCAGTTGAACAGATTAATATGATAAGGGGACTAGGTTAATACGTCCTGTTCAAAGGCAACAGGGCTAATATTAGAATGTGTAGTGAAGCAAGACTGCTCTGGGGAGAAAATATTTAAGATGAGATCAGAGTGATGAAAAGGAATTAGCCATGAAAACATGAAAGAAAGAAGATTGCATAGGAAGAGAACATGGAAGACCAAAAGCACGCTCAAGAAGCAGGAAGGATGCCGCTGTGCATAAATGCTGTGAGATATTAAGACAAAAGATGAAGTCCAAGAGGTGGAAATTGCCCAAATGCTGTGGGATCCTGCAGGGCATGACAAATTGTTTAGATATTATTTTTAAGAATAGGAAGCTGTTGGAAGGCATTAAACTGTATGGCTTTATCATCTTATTTTTATCAAGCGCATTGAGACTTCTGTAAGAAGAATTACTTGTGTAGATATGAGAGTCGCAGCAGAACTTCTGCATTGTTTGGGTGAGAGATAGTACTGCTTGTATGAGGTGGTTATCAGGGGAGATGCAGAGAAATATGTCAATTAAGGAAATAATTTTAGTGGTACATTCAGCATGACTTATGATGGGTTGGATATAGCCTAAGAAGAAAAGAGTAGAAATAAAGAATGAGCCCTAGGATTTGGGCTTGAGCACCTAATGGACATTAGTGCCATTTTCAGAAATAGGGAAGACTTTAGGAGGAATTCTAGAGATCAGTTTGGACATGGTTAATTTGAGCTGCTTATGAAACATCTAAGTAGAACTTTCTATTATGGAAGTTGATATATGAGACTGAGAGAGGAAGACTAAAATGGAGACTAAGTAGTTGTGAATATTGAGTAGGAGAAAATGAAGAAAGTGTAGTATCACAGAAATCAAGGAAACAAAAGAGGTTGTCAACTGTTGAATTCATCTAAATGTTACGTAAGATGAAGACAGAGAGGCAAATATTGGGCTTAACAACATGGAGGTTACTGTTAATTTCTACTCCGTGGAATAGAAAAGACAAATTTTATAGGTAAAAAAAAAGAATGAAAGGCGTTAAGTAAATATTTTGACTAACTAGAGAGGAAGAACAGTTAGTTCAGTTAACTGTTAACTAGAGAGAAAGAACATAGAGAAATGAAATGTTGGCTGCTGAAAGATCTGAACTCAAGTAACTGTTTTATGTGGGGTTGTTGTTGTTTTTATTTATTTATTTACTTATTTTTGAGTCAGAGTCTCACCCTGTCACCCAGGCTGGAGTGCAGTGGCATGATCTCTGCTCACTGCCACCTCCGCCTCCCAGGCTAAAGTGATACTTCTGCCTCAGCCTCCCGAGTAGCTGGGATTACAGGCACCTACCACTATGCCCGGTTAATTTTTGTATTTTTAGTAGAGATGGGGTTTCACCATGTTGGCCAGGTTGTTTTCAAACTCCTGACCTCAAATGATCCACCTGCCTTGGCCTTCCAAAGTGCTGGGATTACAAGCCACCGTGCCTGGCCCTGTTGTTGTTTTTAAATGGACAAGACCAATGTATGTTTGTATGTTGATGATGTAGCTAGGATTTACTTAAAGCTAAAGTGAAGATCTGCAAGATTGGTACTGGCATTCAAAATTACAATTTAGGGAAAGTAATGGTAACTTTTTCTTTTTTTTTTTTAATTTAAGTTCATGAATGCATGTGCAGGATGTACAACTTTGTTACATAGGTAAACGTGTGCCGTGACAGTTGTCTGCACAGATCATCCCATCACCTACATATTAAGGCTAGCATCCATTAGCTATTATTCTTGATGCTTTGCCTCCTCACCACCTAACCCTCGGACAGACCCCATGTGTGTTGTTCCTCTCTATGTGTCCATGTGTTCTCATCGTTCAGTTCTCACTTATAAGTGAGAACATGTGGTATTTGGCTTTCTGTTCCTGCATTAGTTTGCTGAGGACAATAGCCTCCAGCTCCATCCATTTGCCCGCAAAGGACAGGATCTCATTCCTTTTTATGGCTGCATAGTATTCCATGGTGTATATGTACCACATTTTCTTTACCCAGTCTATCATTGATGGGCATTTAGGTTGATTTCATGTCTTTGCTATTGTGAATAGTGCTGCAATGAACATATGTATGCATGTATCTTTATAATAGAATAACTTATATTCCTTTGGGTTTATATCCAGTAATGGGATTGCTGGGTCAAATGGTATTTCTGCCTCTAGGTCTTTGAGGAATCTTCACACTGTCTTCCACAATGATTGAACTAATTTTCCCTCCCACCAACAGCATAAAAGCTTTCCTTTTTCTCTGCAGCATCACCAGCATCTGTTGTTTTTTGACTTTTTAATAATAGTCATTTTGACTGGTGTGAGATGGTATCTCATTGCAGTTTTGATTTGCATTTCTCTAATGATCAGTGATGTAGAGCTTTTTTTTTCATGTTTGTTGGCCACATGTATATCTTCTTTTGAGAATTGTCTGTTCATGTCCTTTGCCCACATTTTTATGGGGTTGTTTTTGTCTTGTAAATTTAAGTTCCTCACAGAAGCTAGATATTAGACCTTTGTCAGATGGATAGATTGCAAAATTTGTTTCTCATTCTGTAGGTTGTCTGTTCACTCTGATGACAGTTTCTTTTACTGTGCAGAAGCACTTCAGTTTAATTATATCCCATCTGTCAATTTTTGCTTTTGTTACAATTGCTTTTGGCATCTCCATCATGAAATCTTTGCCTGTGCCCATGTCCTGAATGGAATTGCCTAGATAATCTTCTAAGGTTTTTAGAGTTTTGGGTTTTAAATTAAAGTCTTTAATTCATTTTGAATTGATTTTTTTGTACAGTGTAAGGAAGGGGTCCAGTTTCAATTTTCTGCATATGACTAGCCAGTTCTTCCAGCACCATTTATTCAATGAGGAATCCTTTTCCCATTGCTTGTTTTTGTCAGGTTTGTTGAAGATCAGGTGGTTATAGGTGTATGGTCTTATTTCTGAGTTCTATACTGTGTCCCATTGGTCTATGTGTCTGTTCATATCAGTACCATGCTGTTTTGGTTACAGTAGCCTTGCAGTAGAGTTTGAAGTTGAGTAGTGTGATGCGTCCAGCTTTGTTCTTTTTTCTTAGGATTGTGTTGGCCATTGGACTCTTTTTTGGTTCCATGTGAATTTTTAAATAGTTTTTTTAAATTCTCTGAAGAATGGTCAATGGTAGTTTAATGGGAATAGTATTGAATCTATGTATTGCTTTGGGCAATATGGCCATTTTCATGATGTTGATTATTCCTATTCTCCCTATCCATGAGCATGGAATGTTTTTCCATTTATTTGTGTCATCTCTGATTTCTTTGAGCAGAGGTTTGTAGTTCTTCTTAATAAGGTCCTTCACTTCCCTTGTTAGCTGTATCTTAGGTATTTTATATTATTTTTGGCAATTGTGAATGAGAGTTCATTCGTAATTTGACTCTCTGATTGCTTATTGTTGGCTTATAGGAATGCTTGTGATTTTTATACATTGATTTTGTATCCTGAGACTTTGCTGAAGTTGCTTATCGGCTTAAGAATCTTTTGGGCTGAGATGATGAGGTTTCCTAGTTACAGGATCATGACATCTGCAAAGATAATTTGACTTCCTTTCTTCCTATTTGAATACCCTTTGTTTCTTTCTCTTGCCTGATTGCCCTGGCCAGGATAGCCAATACTGTGTTGAATAGTCACGGTGAGAGAAGTCATCCTTGTCTTGTGACAGTTTTCCATGGAATGCTTCCAGCTTTTCCCCATTCAGTATGATATTGGCTGTGGGTTTGTCATAGATGGCTCTTACTATTTTGAGGTATGTTCCTTCAAAACCTAGTTAACTGAGAGTTTTTAATATAAAGGGATGTTGAATTTTATTCAAGAACTTTTCTGCATCTACTGAGATAATCATGTGGTTTTTGTCTTTAGATCTCTTTGTGTGATTAATCACATTAATTGATTTGTGTATGTTGAACCAACCCTGCATCTCAGGGATGAAGCCTACTTGATTACAGTGAATACCCATTTTGATGTGCTGCTGGATTCAGTTTGCCATAACTTTGTTAAGCATTTTTGCATAGATGTTCATCAAAAATATTTGCCTGAAGTTTTGTTGTTGTTGTTGTATATCCACCAGGTTTTGGTACCAGGATGATGCTGGCCTCATAGAGTGTGCTAGAGAGGAGTCCTTCCTTTTCAGTTTTTTGGAATAGTTTGAATAGGCATGGTATCAGCTCTTCTTTGGACCTCTGGTAGAATGCAGCTGTGAGTCTGTCTCATCCTGGGCTTTTTCTGGTTGGTAGGCTATTTATTACTGCCTCAATTTCAGAAGTCATTATTGGTCTGGCTTAGGGAATCAATTTCTTTCTGGTTCAGTCTTGGGAGGGTGCATGTGTCCAGAAATTTTCCATTTCTTCTAGATTTTCTAGTTTATGTGCATAGAGGTGTTCATAGTATTCTCTGATGGTACAGAGAATACTATAAAAATAATAGAGAAATACAAACATATTTCTATAGGGAAATACAAATGTATTTCTGTGAGGTCAGTGGTGATGCCCCCCTTATGATTTCTGGTTGTGTTTATTTGAATCGTCTCTCTTTTCTTCTTTATTATTCTTGCTAATGGACTATTTTATTAATTATTTCAAAAAACCAGTGTATTAAATTCTCACACTGGTATAAAGAACTGCCCAAGACTGAGTGATTTATTAAAAAAAAAAAAAAGAGGTTTACTTGACTTACAGTTTCACGTGGCTGGAGAGGCCTCAGGAAACTTACAATCAGGGCCGAAAGGGAAGCAAACACATCCTTCTTCACATGGCGGCAGGAGAGAGAAGTGCAGAGTGAAGTCGGGGAAAGCCCTTTATAAAAACATCAGATGTCATGAGAACTCAATCACTATGATGAGAACAGCAAGGGGAACCACCCCCATGACGTCCCTCCCCCAACACATGGGGATTATAATTTGGATTACAATTCAAGATACGATTTGGGTGGGGACACAGAGCCAGATCATATCAACCAGCTCCAGGATTTATTGATTTTTTGAAGGATTTTTTTGTGTGTGCCTCTCTATTCCACTTCAGTTTAGCTCTGATCTTGGTTATTTCTTGTCTTCTACTAGCTTTGGGGTTTGTTTGCTCTTGGTTCTCTAATTCTTTTAGTTGTGATGCTAGGTTGCTAACTTGAGGTACTTCTAGCTGTTTGATGTGGGCATTTAGGGCCACAAATTTCCCTCTTAACACTGTTTAGCTGCATCCCAGAGATTCTGGTACTTTGTATCTTTGTTCTCATTAGTTTCAAAGAAATTCTTGATTTCTGCCTTAATTTCATTATTTACCCAAGAGTCACTAAGGAGCAGGTTGTTCAGTTTCCATGTAGTTGTGTGGTTTTGAGAGAATTTCTTAATCATAAGTTCTAATTTGATTGTGCTGTGGTCTGAGAGACTGTTTGTTATGATTTCTGTCCTTTTTCATTTGCTGTTGAGTGTTTTACTTTCAATTATGTCATCAATTTTAGAGTAAGTGCTGTGTAGTGATGAGAAGTATGCATATTCTGTTGTCTTGGGGTGGAGAATTCTGTATCTATCTATCAGGTCTACTTGATCCAAAGCTGAGTTCAAGTCCTGGATGTCTTTGTTAATTTTCTGCCTCGATGATCTGTCTAATATTGTCAGTGGGGTACTAAAGTCTCCCACTATTATTGTGTAGGAATCCAAGTCTCTTTGAAGATCTCTAAGAACTTGCTTTTTGAATCTGGGTGCTCCTGTACTGGGTGCATATATATTTATGATAGTTAACTCTTCTTGTTGAATTTAGCCTTTTACCATTAGGTAATGCCCTTCTTTGTGTTTTTTGATCTTTGGTGTGTTAAAGTCTGTTTTGTCAGAAACTACAATTGCAACCCCTGCTTTTTTCTGTTTTCCATTTGCTTGGTACATTTTTCTCCATCCTTTATTTTGAGCTTATGTGTGTGTTTGCATGTGAGATGGGTCTCTTGAAGACAGCATACCATTGGGTCTTGGCTCTTTATCCAGCTTGCCAGTCTGTGTCTTTTAACTGGGGCATTTAACCCATTTACATTTAAGGTTAGTATTGTTATGTGTGGATTTGATCCTGTCATCATGCTGCTAGCTGGTTAGTTTGCAGGCTTGTTTATGTGGTTGCTTCATAGTGTCACTGGTCTGTGTATTTCGGTGTGTTTCTGTAGTGGCTGGTAATGGTTTTTCCTTTTCATATTTAGTGCTTTCTTCAGGAGCTCTTGCAAGGCAGGACTGGTGGTAATAAATTCTCTCAGCATTTCTTGTCTGAAAAGGATCTTATTTCTCCTTCGCTTATGAAGCTTAGTTTGACTGGATGTGAAGTTCTGGGTTGGAAATTCTTTTCTTTAAGAATATTGATTATTGGCCCCCAATCTCTTCTAGCTTGTAGAGTTTCTGCTGAGAGGGCTGCTGTTAGTCAGACGGGCTTCCCTTAGTGGGTGACCTGGCCTTTCAGCCTTTCTCTCTGGCTGCCTTTAACATTTTTTCTTTAATTTCAACCTCAGAGAATCTGATGATTATGTGTCTTGCGGATGATCATCTTGTGGAGTATCTTACTGAGGTTCTCTGCATTTCCTGAATTTGAATGTTGGCCTTCTTCCTAGGTTGGGGAAGTTCTCCTGGATCATATCCTGAAGTATGTTTTCCAACTTGATTCCATTCTCCCTGTCTCTCCCAGGTACACCAATCAGTTGAAGGTTTAGTTTCTTTACATAATTCCATATTTCTCAGAGGTTTTGTTAATTCCTTTTCATTCTTTTTTCTCTATTCTTGTCTGCCTGTCTTATTTCAGAAAGTTAGGCTTCAAGCTCTGAGATTTCTTCCTCTGCTTGGTCTGCCTGCTATTAATACTTGTGATTGCATTGTAGTAGTGTGTTTTTCAGCTCTAACATGTCAATTATATTCCTCTCTAACCTGGGTGTTCTGGCTATCAGATCCCATATTGTATTACCATGGTTCTTAGCTTCTCTGCATGGGGTACAACATGCTCCTTTACTTCAGTGAAGTTTGTTATTACCCACCTTCTGCAGCCTACTTCTGTCATTTCAGCCATCTCAGCCTTAGCCCAGTTCTGAGCGCTTGCTGGAGAGGTGTTGCAATCATTTGGAGGAAAAGGGGCACTCGGCTTTTGGATTTTTCAGAATTTTTTGCATTGATTGCTTCTCATCTTTGGTGTCTTATCTACCTTCAATGTTTGAAGTTGCTGATTTGGAGATGGAGTTTTGTGGGGTTTGTTGTTGTTGTTGTTGTTGTTTTGTGTTTGTTTTTCTTTTAATAGCCCTGTAGAAGTCTGGCCACTCATCCATAGGGCTATTGTGGTTTGCTGGGAGTCCACTCCAGACACTAGTTGCCTCTGTTTTTCCTGTACCTGGAAGTATAATATCAGCAATGAAGCCTGCAGGACAGCAAAGTTGGCAGCCTGCTGCTTCCTCTGGAAGTTCCATGCTAGGGATAACTGACCTATTGCTGGCCCAAATGTGCCTGGAGGAAGTGGTTGGAGACTACTGTTGGGAGGTCTCATTCAGTCAGGAGGAATGAGGTCAGGAATTGACTTAAAAAAGCAGTCTGGCTGCTTTTTGATAGAGCCACTGTGCTGTGTTGGAGATTTCTTCAGCCCCTAATCGGTTTGGGCTCTCCAAGGCCCACAGGCTGGACTAGCTGAGAAGCCTGAATGTCCAAGTTGGTGACCTGCCCCACCCTTCAGGCACTTTGTCCCGTGGAGAACACAGGCAAGGGTGGCCAGAGGCCCCAGCTGGGACAACCTGCCCTGGGAAGAAGAATGGATGGGGGGATGGGGCAGTTAAAGAAACAGTCTGGTCACACCTTGACAAAACAGCTATGTTGTGGTGAGGAACTGCCTCTGCCCCCATCAGCTTGGACTCTCCAAAGCCCACAGGCTGTGGAATGACTGAATTGTCCAAACAACCAAGGTGGTGACCCTCCCCTCCCTTGGTCACTCCATCCCAGGGATAGAAAATAGCTCTGTCATGCAGGCGGGTGTGGTTGGAGGGCCCCAGCTGGGAGGTCCCACCCAGTAGGAAGAATGGATCAGGGCTCTGCTTAAAGAAGCAGTCTGGCCATGATCTGGCAAAGCCACTGTGTTACGCTGCTGGGGAAACCTTCCTCCTTGTCTGGACTCTTTGGACTCTCCAAAGCCCACAGGCTGCAAAGGCCCAGTCGCCCAATAGCAGAGATGGTGTCTGTACCTCTCCTCGAGGCTCCATCTGGTCTCAAGAAGGCTTTGTCCTGTTGACAGTGGCTGGCTGAAATTCCAAGCCAGTGGGTCTTTTCTTGTAGGGTGCCATGGAAATGGGGCCCACAGAACAATGCCATTCGGCTCCCTGGATTCTGCCCCCTTCCTAGGGGTATGTGCAGACCTCCCGCCTTGCCTGAGTTGCAGACACCTTTGTTGGAAATCCCAGGGTGGAGTTTGTAAAGCTCCAATCTGTCTCTGTGCATGATTGAGCAGTTGTTCTGCCAAGACTCCACACAGCTCTGTGTGTCAGACCCAAGGCTCTGGTGTCATGGGCTCACAAGGAGATCTCCTAATCTGTGAGTTGCAAAAATCCACGGGAGAAGCATGGTTTCTTGGGGTCACATAGTCACTCACTGCTTCCCTTGGCAGGGGTTGGGGGTTCCCTTGGCTCCATGTCGCTCCTGGGTAGGCTGTAGCCCCATCCTGCTTTCCTTCATTCTCCTTGTGTGAAGTTGTTTCCCTAATCCGTCTCCATGTGAGAACCTGAATATTTCATTTGAAAATGCTGTATTTACTGATCCCTTCCATTCCTCTCCTTGAGCACTGCAGACTTCAGCTGCTTCTCATCAGCCATCTTGGCCCCTATCTCACCTGTTTCTCTTGATTGGCTAAAAATTCTAGGCTATTTGATTTATTTGGCAATTACCAATTTGAGTGGTCCAAACATTCCTGAATATGACTTGTATCTCATATATTAACTTTTATTACTTTGAAATTCAGTATTATACTAAAAATTGCAACTTCACTTAGGTTATTTTTGTAGGTAATGATACATTACCTTAAAGATGTACCCTTGATTATAAAACTTTTCACATTAAAGATCTGATCTGATAGACACAATAGCTTCTATAACAAAGAAGAAAAGTCACACAAAATTTGCCATCACTTAGTTACATAAAATATTATTTTTTGCATTAAAATAAAAGTAACATTAAAATGCATGCAAAACCTGGGAAATACAAATGTCAAATATACTGGTTTAATATAAATCATGAATAAGAAATTATACCACTGCATAATAATACCAAGACATTAGGAGAAAATATAGGCAAATGATATACAAGATAACTCATAAAAGAAAAAAATATTATATAAACACCCAATGCTTAATTTTTATCAAGTTAGTAAATACATTTTAAAGTGATACTTTCACTGTTGGTATTTGACAAAATGGATCCTTTGTATTGTTCTGCAAGTCAGAAAATACTTTCAGGAAAATAGCTAGACAGTATGTCTTCAGACACTTGAAATCTCTTACAATACAGTATTTTGGTCCAAAAATCATAAGGCAAAAAAAGAAATGACCACTAGGATTTAAGTCCAAATATGTAATTTGCAACATTAATTACAATGTCAAAAATTGGGAAAAATTAAACACATAGAAATATGTTGATAGCATTTAAAATGTGCTAACTTTTAATTGTATGGGGAAATATATAATATTAAATAAAACTTGGAGGATATAAAATGTATCAATCTATCGATCTAATTAAATATATGCACTCATGTGTCACTTTAAAATGGGGATGCATTCTGAGAAATTCTGTGTGAGTTTCAACACTTTGTAAATACAAGAGTCTGCAAAGACAAACGTAAATTGTATAGCCTATTACACACCTAGGCTATATGGTAGAGCTTATTGCTCCTAGTGTAGAAATCTGTATAGCATGTTACTGTACTGAATACTTTAGTCAACTGTGTAAAAAACTGGTAAGTATTTGCATATCAAAAAATAGAATGGATACAGTGAAAATACAGTATTAAATTTGATGTTAACACCATTATATATGAAGCCCATCGTTGAAAGAAATGTCATTATGTGGTGCATGACTGTTTGTGGAAAACATATGAAAGAAAGTAGACCAAATTATTTTTAGAGGTGGAAATATTTTTGCATTACATTTCACTTGTTTCTTCATAATATTCTCCGCTTCTAATAACGAACGTGTATTCATTGTGCTAGCGGGGGAAAATAGCCTGAAATTATTTTTAAAACAAGACCCAATAGAGGAAAAGAAGGAAGAGCAGGGGGAGAGTAACCAGAAACAAAAGACATTTTTGTTTTTTGTACACATAAAAACATTTTATGTGTACTTCCATAAAATATGCACACATGCACACGTGTGCACACACACACACTGCAGTTGAATTATATCTAAAGATGCTTATTTTTTCAAACTTTTCACTTTTTATCCCAAATGAAACATGTAGAGTAACCTTTTAAAATCAACTGTGGCTTATAGCAGTGTGACATTACTGTTTTCAAAGAAATAACTGACTTTGTGACCTTACCAAGAAAAGTTTATTAGCTTTACATTGGAAAGCAGTTTACTGATGGAGTTTTACTGACTGACTGGAATTTATGACAGCCAGGGAGAAATATCCACTCAAATATCTACTGCCATTCTTTAATGCAGTTACCTAAATATCAGACGTGTCTACCTGCTGCTCAGTCTTCTAGTGTAAATATTTAAAGTAATAAAACTCAGTGTGACCTTTTCACTTAGTTCTGAATTTTCTTTCTTTCTCTTCCTCTTCCTCCTCTTGTCCCTCTCCTTTTCCTTGTCTCATTTTACACATACACACTGATTTACCATCACACATCAACATTTGATTTCATCACCATAAAAGAAGAAAATATGTTCTAGGAAGATAATAGAAAATGTAAGGTATGGGGGCATTAGCATACAAAGGGAGAAAGGAAGGAAGGAAGGAAGGAAGGAGGGAGTGTGGGAGGGGAAAGAAAGGGAGAGGAAAGAAGGAAAGAAAGGGAGAGGAAAGAAAGAAGGAAAGGAAGGAAGGAAGGAAGGAAGAATTTAGTGTGACAGTCAATTGTTTATCTCTTATTTCCATTATGCTATTTATTCTGAAACCCTATTATATTTTTATAGTGATTAATTTTGCCTGACCATAAAAAGCAATTCTTGAATAGACAACATAGATGAAACAAACTATGTAAACTTTATCCAAGGATGACCTTAATAAATATGTTAGATTCTAACAATCTTTTACTTTTATTTATAGTTTTGTTGCTATGGAGATCTTATTTCATAACTAAAAGCTACATATATAATTCTGAATGTTATCATTTTAATTAAAAGATAACAAGTAAATTTTCTGTGCCATTAAAAATTGCATAGTGTTCTCTTTACAACAATGGCTTTTGGAGTCAATGAAAATTAAAAATGGTCTTGCTATGTGGTCTTAATAATAATTATAACAGTCATAAAAGATTAACAGGTAACAGTTATGTTCACTATATGCCAGAAAGTGTATTAAATTCTTTGCCTGTACTAACTCATTTAATCCTCATGCAACCTTACAAAGCAGGTACTATTATCTTCCCTATTGTATATATGAGAAAATGGAGACCAAGCATTCTCAACTTGCCCTGGAACCCAAGCTAAAAGTGGAGCCAGCATCAGAACCCAGAAGGCTTCTGTAAAAGCCCACGTGACACTGACTTTATAACAAACCTACCAAAATTTAGCAGAATTCATTGCACAGTCATAAAACACTCATTTTCCCCCTTTTTAAAAAAGCACTTTTTTCCATGTTTAATAACTTGTACGTACTTTGAACATAAAGTATTTTTTTATTATTACATTTTATTTTATTTATTTTTCTTTTTTTTCATTTATTATTATTATACTTTAAGTTTTAGGGTACATGTGCACAATGTGCAGGTTAGTTACATATGTATACATGTGCCATGCTGGTGCGCTGCACCCACTAACTCGTCATCTAGCATTAGGTATATCTCCCAATGCTATCCCTCCCCCCTACCCCCAACCCACAACAGTCCCCAGAACATAAAGTATTTTTAAGTGTTGTTACTTACTGGTATCCCAGGTTAACTCGAATGGATAGAGCTTTGATGGAATGTCAGCCTCTAGGTGCTGTAAATGAAAGATCTTCTGCTTCACAGAGTTGGCCATAGCATCATTGCATTGTTTCTTTTTCACTTCTGTGTACGCAGGAAGTAACCAGCTTGGCCCCATATATGGCCACACATCAGTGATGACAGGAAGTTTGCTGGATGACCACCACTGGCACTCTGTGGTCATTGAGCGCCAGGGACGGAGCATTAACCTCACTCTGGACAGGAGCATGCAGCACTTCCGTACCAATGGAGAGTTTGACTACCTGGACTTGGACTATGAGGTACATGTGATGACGTAGAAATTGTAACAAAATGTCGAGCAATTGTGTCACTCTCCTACTGTATTGTATTATTGTTAATTATATTACTACTTACACCATTTTTATTTTCTTCTCTAAACAAGACACTGACAATTTTAAAAACCTGATTAATTCGTTTCATTTTATTTCTAAATTTATAATCATGAGTACTTGAAATATTATAAAAATCTTAGTACCAAAGTAATAATTTGAAGAGAGGAACCATGCTATCCAGGCCATTTAATAAATTCAGAATAAATTTAATCCTTTCATTGGTAGTTAATCATGTTATCAATTCTTCTTGAGAATGTGCAGTACATTATATGCAGAGGGTTGTCTAATATTTATTATAAAGTATTGAATAAGAAATCTTAGTTTCTGGTTTATATTAAGTCATTTAGAAACTCATGACTGTAGATGGGTCTTTTGACAAACTCTGTTTTCTCAGAATCAATATCACAAAAGCAATAAAGTAAAATACAGACTATTTTTAAAAGATTGTTCATGAACAAAAAGACATATATTACCTTCTCAATAATTAGAGATTAAAAATAATCAATGATCACGTTTATATAAATAAAAATATATT
This sequence comes from Pan paniscus, assembly GCF_029289425.2. Lineage (NCBI taxonomy): Eukaryota > Metazoa > Chordata > Mammalia > Primates > Hominidae > Pan > Pan paniscus. The sequence goes on from NC_073255.2 coordinate 183,712,684, forward strand.
CTCATAGGTTAAAAGTAGGTATATCATATTTTTAAATTATTTGGAGAGCAATTCAACCTTAAAATATCCATTAAAACTGTTAATCATATACGTAGGTGAGCTCTTTAAGATGTTTGTCAGCCGGGCGTGGTGGCACATGCCTGTAATCTCAGCACTTTGGGAGGCTGACGCGGGCGGATCACAGGGTCAGGAGTTCGAGACCAGCCGGACCAACATGGTGAAACTCCGTCTCTGCTAAAAATACAAAAATTAGCTGGTTGTGGTGGCACGTGCCTGTAATCCCAGCTACTCAGGAGGCTGAGGCAGGAGAATCGCTTGAACCCAGGAGGTGGAGGTGGCAGTGAGCCGAGATCGTGCCCCTGCGCTCCAGCCTGGGCAACAGAGCAAAACTGCCTCAAAAAAAAAAACAACGAAAAAAAGATGTTTGTCACAGTATTATACATCCTAGGAGAAAAGGATAACACTATACATACAAAAGCAGCAGAATGGTAAGATAAAAGGGACGCAATGCTATTACTTAGCCAGAAGTTTCCAAACTTTCTTAGTTCATGGAGCCCTTAGTGTCTTCGAACTTTTTCCACAGCAGTCCTGAGCCATTAGGTCCAAACAACCTAAAAATTTACGTCCTAAGACTTTGGTAGCCGTTTAGAGAAATAAACACAAAATAAAAGTGAAAGTAGATTTTTATTTCATTCTTCAACAACAGCAATTATTACTAATGGGATGAGTGCTATTGCACTGTACGACTGGCAGAAATGGGGATCAGATTTGCCACTGGCATTCTAATTTTCTGTTCCACTTTTACTCTACATGATACTCTGTCTTAATCAGAGTAATGAGAGTAATGACCAAATCCAAAATTCACAAAGACAGCACATCATTAAAAGGAATGACACATTATCTAATACTAGAACAGTAAACTACCTTAAGCTAGAGTTTCACACAATGTCCAAAAGGTGTCAAATATTGTTGTGTTTTCTTTAAAAATTTCAAACATACTATGGCACCCCTATTAGTTTTCTGCACCACCTTCATGTTCCTTGGCACCCAGTTTTGAAATTGGAGATGTATTCATATATATATATGTGTGTGTTATGTATATTTATGTATAATTTTATGAGAATATGGAATATGCTCATCATAAAATAAATGGAAAAAACAGGATTAATAGCTGTGTTTTCTATTATCTTTATGTTTAAATAGTTTCTAGTTTGTTGCAATATGAATATACGATATATATTCTTAAATAAAAAATTTAGAGTAGAATATACTGTATAAACACTGATGGAGACTTTATTAACATTAAATGAATTTAAGATTATTGGAAAGTATTTTATCCCTCCCCCCTAAAAAAAACTCTTAAAAGCAAACTGATTGTTAAAAGAAAATGTATGTGAACATCCCAGAAATTTCTATCTTCTCTAAATTAGTATGTGTCTTGGCTCATGTGACTTATCTCCCAATGTATGAGAGATCTTAAAGATGAATTATTCATCCTCTGTTAATAAACTTTGAAGTACCATAGAAGAGGTGAAAACTCTGGAACATTAAGAATGAAGAAATATAATTCTAATTTTCAAAAAACCAAATTAAAAATTTGGGGTCATAAACCCTGTTGAGTGTGTGACAAAGTCTATGACTATTCACGCACACACAACACTTGCTATATCGGATCAGCAGTTTCATGGACACTTTGAAGCCCATACAATGTCATGTTTGAGAACTGCAGGTATAGACTAAAATACCTGGAACTTATTTATTAGACAGAAACAATAGGAAGAAATTTAAATTAACTGACAAAGAATCAGGGTAGACTTACCATTTCTGGCTACTGCCAGATTACGGTCCTCTTAGAGACTGCAATTATTGGCATGAAATGTAATAAAAGTGGCTGTGCTTACCTTCATGTTGCTACACTTTTCTCTTAATGGAAAGGGACTCCCTTTGCTTATTTGTTTAGAAAAAACCTCAGGGACTGGGCCGGGCATGGTTGCTCACGCCTGTAATCCTAGCACTTTGGGAGGCCAAGGCGGGTGGTTCACCTGTGGTCAAGAGTTTAAGACCAGCCTGGCCAATGTGGTGAAACCCCCGTCTCCACTAAAAATACAAAAATTAGCCAGGCATGGTGGCAGGCATCTGTAATCCCAGCTACTTGGGAGGCTGAGGCAGGAGAATCGCTTGAACTCAGGAGGCAGAGGTTTCAGTGAGCCAAAATCATGCCATTGCACTCCAGTTTGGGCAAAAAGAGTGAAATTCCATCTCAAAAACAAAACAAAAAACAAACAAACACCTCACAGACTGTATTAGAGTCAGTCTCTAGTTTTGTTGTACTTATCTCCTTGATATATCCACACACTAACTATACTCAAACCTCACAGACTGCATGAAAATTAGCTTCAAACCTAAAATAATACAAATTATGCAACATTCATTCCTGAACTATTTAAAGGCTTTGGCCTAAAGGAAGAGAAAGCTGGTCTTGTTATCTTCACAAAACCTGAAGATGCAATGTCCTGCTTCCCCAAGATTATACTGCCTCAATCAATTCTTCCAGAGTACACTAAGGACAAAGGCATTGAGGCCCAAAGGTAGAGGTGTGCTGGTAAATGCTTAACAACCAGCTCTCTCCAGGGAGGAATGGCCAGGAATGCCCTGATATATAGCATTTGTTAATTTTTATGGTGTGAATTTCCCACCATGGTTGATTTCACGCTACCATATATGGAACTGAATAGGGAGTTGCAAAGAGGTGCCTAATAGCACTATATGACGGTATTTCCATCATATAGTTGCAATAAATATAAATGACCTCAAGAACATATACGAAAGTAAAGTGTAGAGATAAATTCTGAATAGGTATGAATTTTGTGTTTCATGTAATTTACTTAATTTATAGCTTATGTAGTGGAAGTTTTAATAATAGCTCTGCTTAGCAGTTGGTTCTTGTGAACCAGTATGAGTGGGATTCAGCACAGCACTGCTAGCATACATTAAATATACTTACCACAATTTCTGGAGATGAACATCATGAAAGAAGTGATGGAATACAAGTTCACTTCTTTGATGTAACTCTATGTGGACATTTTTTTCCTTTTTTTTTTTTTTTTTTGAGATGAAGTCTTGCTCTATCACTAGGCTGGAGTGCAGTGGCACGATTTTGGCTCACTGCAACCTCCTCCTCCCGGGTTCAAGTGATTCTCCTGGCTTAGCCTCCTGAGTAGCTGGGACTACAGGCACCTGCCACTATGCCCGGCTATTTTTTTGTATTTTTAGTAGAGATGGGGTTTTGCTGTGTTAGCCAGGATGGTCTCGATCTCCTGACCTCATGATCCACCCGCCTCGGCCTCCCAAAGTGCTGGGATTACAGGTGTAAGCCACCCCACCCAGCCCTAATTTTTGTATTTTTAGTATAGACGGGGTTTCACCATGTTGACCAGGATGGTCTCGATCTCTTGGCCTCGTGATCTGCCCACCTCAGCCTCCCAAAATGCTGGGATTACAGGCGTAGGTCACCGCGCCCGTCATATATGGACATTTTTTGTGACCTAGTCCTAAGAGTTTGTCTCATCCCCTCCTTTTGTAGGTGCCTACACTGCAAAGTGGGCCAATCACCACCTGCAATGAGGCTGCTAGCTACAGGGTGGCTTGAGACTGTGTGGTGATATATACGTGCACTTCACTTCATTTTTCCTCAGCGTAGTCAATAAAAACCAAAGGGCAGAGCAGCAAAATGGTGTTTGGCTTAGATTCTCTCTGTTCTTCAGAGGACACCCACTGTGGATATTATGCTGTTATCTTTTGCAATACAGCTCTGCTAGGGGAGTAGAGGAATGACTCTCTTGACCATTGCGGGACCACAGACTGCCTAGGAAGAAAATCAATCACAGGAGGAGAAGCCCGAGTTTGAACCTGTTTCTGCCCTTTAATGGTTGTGTGACAGTGGACAATTCATATTCCCCTTTGATGAAATGAATCTAATCGCATTCTTTGCATAGGGTTATGTGAGGAGGCAACAGGAAGTAATAGAAAAAATGTATGTGAGTTAAGATTACATAGGCTACATTTAATGGATGCACGTTTATTCTCCTTTATGTAAAAGAAGACTGGAGGCAAATGGCTGCTCCACGATCTTCAAGATCACAGTCCTTTTTAATCTTGCTCTTCCTCTATCCCTGTTGCAAATCACTCAAAGACGGCTGCTAACATTTCACTTTGCACTTCAGCTAGCAAGAAGGAAGAGAGAGTAAACAAGACTGTGTCCTCCCCCTCTTAATGACAGTTCTTAGAATCGCATACAGCCCTTCCACTTAAATATCATGAGACCAAAACTGGCTTCAAAGTTGATAATTTATTATATTGACTGGGGAGCAATGTGCCCAGCTGAAAAGCATTATTTTTTTTTCCCTAATGAGGGTAGGAAGAAAGGATATGTAGAGGTATCCAATAGTCCCTGCGACATTTTGTGTACACTTGAAAGCTAACAAAATCGTTAATGCAGTTATTTCTTTAGAGGCAAAGTTATTGGATGGCAAGGTCATTAATAAATATATGAGCCACAGGAATAATTGAATATTAATCAGACAACTGCAACAATATTTGTTACTATCAGCTTCGTTAAAATGTCAGAAAATATTCTGTGGTCCAACCAGTTTATTTTACCAATGAGAATTTTATTTTATTAGTATTAATTTTTGAGATGGAGTCTTTCTCTGTATGCCCAGGCTGGAGTGCAATGGCAAGATCTCAGCTCACCGCAATCTCCGCCTCCTGGGTTCAAGTTATTCTCCTGTCTCAGCCTCCCAAATAGCTGGGATTACAGGCATGCACCACCACGCCCAGCTAATTTTGTATTTTTAGTAGAGATAGGGTTTCTCCATGTTGATCAGGCTGGTCTCGAACTCCTGATCTCAGGTGATCCACCCACCTTGGCCTCCCAAAGTGCTGGGATTACAGGTGTGAGCCACCATGCCTGGCCCACCAATGAGAATTTATAACTAGAAAGAATAAATGATAACCTAATATCCTATAATTAGTTACCTTAGGAATTGGGGTCAGAATTCACTAAATTGTTAGGATCTGTTAACTTGAGCCTGCATTGCTTTTTCAGAGCACCTTGATGAGGTGGACTTGTGCCTAGAGTTGCTGAAAACAGGGAAACTGTAAGGATAATTTGAATCCCCTGCAGAAAGTGAAAGGTCCAAATTAAAGAAATATGCACACAGAGGAATATGTGTTTAATAATATTAAACATTGACGGTATTATTACTGTCAGTTGGGGAAAAATTGATCAAAAAGATTGTAAACAGGAGACATAGTACTCCATTTTAGTTTCAAAAATGATTGCCTTTGGTACTAGGCACACTTAGGTAGTACCTAATATGTTCATTTCAGTGCAACTTGAAAACATTTTCCCAATAATTCTACTTTAGATTACTATTTCTTCTTTGTAGTTTTCTGATTCTTTGGGATATATTTTTTCTCAATTTTCCTTTTACCTTCTTATGTATGAACTCTGTGGCAAATAATACATATTCAGCTAACCATTATTAATAATAATTGATTTTATTTTAAATGAGGCCTTTGTTTTTTTTTTTTTTTACCATCACCTCATAAACCACAATTTGTGTTTCCCCCCCTAAAACTACTTAAGCATTTAAGATGCCACAACACTAAATCATAGAACATAATTTGTTCATGGACCTTCCAGTACACAGAATATTTGACTTATGCTTCAAATATGAAGAGTCGTGATTTTTAAAAATGTCTTCACTGTTTCTTTCATTTCACCCCATCAAACATGCTCTGGAAAAGCACCACAGGCTCAAGTTAACAGATTCCTAACCATTTAGTGAGTTCTAACCCCAATCCCTAATGTAACTAATGACAGGATATTAGGCTGTCATTGATTCTTTATAGTTATATATTCTCATTGAAAATAAAGTGGTTGGACCACAGAGTATTTTCTGACATTTTAATGAAGCTGATAGTAAAAAAAAATAGATAATGGTAATATTGTATGATAATTTAAAATATATATATTGCAAGTATTGTATATCTTGATATTATAATTAGCGGTTGGCTTCATTTACTACTAATTCACTATTCATAGTAAATATCATCCTTGACCAAAATGCAATCTTGTATCATATAGATACAAAATGCAATTTTGTATCATATAGATTTAATGCTATAGTGTATATTGATCAAAAATGTATAAGAAATAGATATTTTCTTTCTATAAGCGATAGCAGCCAGAGAAACACAGTAAGTAGCATTGTCTTATTTCTTAAGATTTAAAAGACCTATAATATCTTTAAGCCTACACTGCTCAACTTTGAGTTCCCAAATCCTAAGTGGTCCCTAATCAATATTGTAATGATATTTTTTGAACTATTTTCTACCTCCAAAATAAATCTAATGAATTTTTGACAATAATGGTCATTAGACTACAAGTCTGCATAGGGTAAATATGATATCCCTTGCTTTGGGCTACAGTTTTATCAGCTTATTAAATTAGTGCTGATTATCTCATGCTTACTGGAGGCATTTATTGATAGTATGTCTTTGAATGATAAACATAAAAATATATTTCTAATATTATTTGATACAAGAAGTTTGCTGAATAAAAATCTTTTAAAATATTCTCAAGAAAATTTATAAAATGCCTTTGGGGCAGTAAAATTGCAAAGGATCATTGCTTTTTTTTTTAGTTATAATCTAATTATCAGAATGAATGATTCCATTAGACACTTCAACAACAACATAATTTAATATGCCATAGATTTTGGAGGCAGAATGCTATATTTGTATATTTTGGTTGAGGTATAGATACTTGACCTTCACTGTATTCATAGTTTTGTCTAGTTTATCATAATACAATGTGGACGTTTACATTTAATTTCTTTTTCTCAAAGATAACCTTTGGAGGCATCCCTTTCTCTGGCAAGCCCAGCTCCAGCAGTAGAAAGAATTTCAAAGGCTGCATGGAAAGCATCAACTACAATGGCATCAACATTACTGATCTTGCCAGAAGGAAGAAATTAGAGCCCTCAAATGTGGTAAGGATTTTCACCCGCAAAATATTGGTCTATAAAAAATCAAGTAACATTTTTGTTTTTTGGGTTATTGAACAACAACAAAATCATGACATTTTTCATCGTATTTGTGTTTGGGCAAAATGATGTAAAACAAACATTAGAGTTATCAGAATTAGTATAGATACTTGCTATTCTTTGAGAATAGCTAATGGGACTAGCTTGAAGTAGGTGGTTGGTTTTATTCCCATGGAGCACAGAATGTTAGACTCAATATTTCTGGATGACTCATGGCACATGCTTCATCCCAGCAGTTAGCAGCCCTTAAACCGGCAGCATCCTGTTTTCAAATATCTCATCACATGTGCTCTAAGTTACTTGCTTATGGTTTAATTTAATATTTTTAAGTTTTTAAATCAGGGACTTTATTATATTTACTCCTGTGCTTCCAAAGATGATTTGTTCGAATATGTAAATAAATACACTTTTTAACAAATCTCTAACCAGACTAAATATTACACAATTAAATAAAGCTTGATGTCCACTGCATAGCCAAAGCTGTGCCACAGAAGTTCACAGTGATTTTTTTCTGCCTTTTGTGTGAGTTGGTGCCAGGTTTCATTAGATTTTGGAGGGAAAGCAAAAGTCAAAGAAAGCCCCAGCACACCTGCTTCCAAACGACACTACTCAACATCCCTAAAAGACACTTAGTTTACAATTTTAGTATGAGAGTTCCCTATGGCTCTGCAAGACCAGGAGCTGCTTTAGCCCAGAGAGGCTATTTGGGAGAGCTTAGAATTCCAGAGACCCATACAATAAGAAGATATTATGCACTAGAAGTACAATAATGTCACGAGTGTTTGCACTGTGCTCCAAAAGAGCTCTGATGGTCTCGTTGCCTCAAATTTGAGCCCAGGGTTTCATAAAATGATTAGACAAGTGGAAATCCCTGAATGAATAAACAGTTTAGGTTGAATATGGAAGGTTTAAAACAATAACTTCATGCAAATGATTATTTAATAAATAATTTTCTTAAAGTTATCATAAATTTATACTAGAAATTAAAACTTGAACTTTGGTTAAATTTTCTCATAAAGTGTATTGACTATATGGAAAAATAATAATAGCTCCATTTATAGGCAACAGGTATTGTGCTAGGCAAGTCATATTTTACATTTAGGATGATCTGAGAACAATACTGCAAGAAGGATACAAACATTTTGTAGATGAAAACATTGAGATTTAACATGGAAAAAATAACTTATTTTATGAGAAAGATAACTTTTATTTTATGAGTAGGAGATAAAAAGATAGATGTATAGCCTGGTATAGTGGGTTGCTGCTGTAATCCCAACACTTTGGGAGGCCAAGGCAGGAGGATCACTTGAGTCCAGGAGTTTGAGACCAGCCTGGGCAACATAGTGAGACCAAGTCTCTACAACAAGCTAAGAAAATTAAAATTAAAAAAATAAATCAAATTGAATTAAAAAATTAGCTGGGCATAGTGGTGCATGCATGTAGTCCTAGCTACTTGAGAGACTGAGGTAGGAGGATCACTTGAGCCCACAAGTTTGAGGCTGCAGTGAGCCATGATTGAACTACTGCATTCCAGCCTGGGCAACAGACTGAGACTCTGTCCCCCCAAAAATAAAAGAATAAAAAAAGATTATGGATTCACAATATGTGAGTTTGATTATGCTCTATAATTATTTTATTTTAACAAATAATTGCAGTGAGAAAACATAGAATAAACTTTTGAATCAAAATATACATACATACAGAAAATCTTAGATGGGATAGAGACAAATAGGACATTTTGCAAGCAACCCTGCAAAGACAAGTGTTTATATAAGAAATTTACTTTCAAAGATGCTGGGTGCTGGTATTTCAGTGAAATTGACTGAGCGCTCATTCTACCTCCTCTTCCCCCACATACTCATTCCCTCATTATGCATTGACTCCAAAGTCAGCACCATTACTCTGGAAGGATCTTTAATTTTGCTAGGGAGACAATCCCCTCAAAAGAGGTATGTGGTCAGTTATAAAATCTCAATGATTATGCATAGGCAGTTCTTTTTATCAGTAACAGCAAGCATTTAAAAATAATCATCTGTCATGGTACAGAGCAAATTTAATTTGAATATTAATTCAGAGACACTGCCTGCCTTAGATTTAATGGTTATTGTGCTAAAATGGAAGAAATCAGCATCAGGTATATATATGTATGTATATATATATACGTGTGTGTGTATATATATGTATATATGTATATATACACACACACATATATATACCATATACATATATATACCATATACATATACATATACCATATACATATATATGTACCATATACATATACATATACCATATACATGTATACCATATACATATACCATATACATATATATGGTGTTGTTAAAAATATATAGAGAAAAAGAGAGACAGACATAGAGATAGAACCAATGAAAATATCATCTAATTACATTCCTTAAAATATTATGATAGGATAAAAGAAGTTAGAAGCAAATACAGATTTTTAGACCTGTAAAGGGAATGTAGTTAGGCACTGAAATATACAATTTAGTGTATCTGAATGATAAATCTTTTTTTTTCTTTTTTTTCTTTTGCTTATACCAAGGAGGAGGAGTATAGAAGGGGAGGGGAAAGCCTGAATTATTGCAAATTTTATCTCCATTTAGCCCATTTATAGTGCTAGTTATACAGGAATTAATGCATTGTGATATAAGCACAATTCATGGGAATTTAAATGGGATTTTGAGTTGGATACTAAAATAATCTCCAACAACCACAATTACATTAATGCTGAAAACTTAATATCTATCTATCTATATATGCATATACAAGGTATATAGATAAAAATCCAAATATATTTCCCTAAAATATCAGTTTCATAAATTGCAAACATATGACCATAGTCCCCACTGAGACCAGAGTAATATATTAATTAATGTTGGCATTGACCACCCAGAATAGGACAGAGCATCTCTCTCCCTGACTTATGTTCGGCCAGCAGTAGCTTTGCTGTCTTCAGAAAGTCTAGTGATCCACAGTCACACCCACAACACACATACACACTTTACAACTCATGGTCAGCCTATCACATCAGGCTGTCTGGCTGTCAATCCCATGGTGGAAGCTGCTTGTTATAGTTAGACAGCCAACTGCTGCTCAATAGTAGGTCTTACACTCCAAGTAGATCTGTAGTGGTGCATCCAGTCACTGAATCCATGCTCTGCTGCTGTGTGTGAGTTTAGCTTAGGCTCAGGCTGTGCTTCAAAACTTGTAGAACTATACTTTCATCAATGGTCTGACATGGATGTTCATTTTATTCTGTGTTTTCCTCAGAGCCTGTCTTTCTATTTTACAGGGAAATTTGAGCTTCTCTTGTGTGGAACCCTATACGGTGCCTGTCTTTTTCAATGCTACAAGTTACCTGGAGGTGCCTGGACGGCTTAACCAGGACCTGTTCTCAGTCAGTTTCCAGTTTAGGACATGGAACCCCAATGGTCTCCTGGTCTTCAGTCACTTTGCGGATAATTTGGGCAATGTGGAGATTGACCTCACTGAAAGCAAAGTGGGTGTTCACATCAACATCACACAGACCAAGATGAGCCAAATCGATATTTCCTCAGGTCAGTGAAACCTATTTCACATTTGTTCCTGAAACTTATTGCAATTTCCAAAGTTAATGTTGTGCTTTGTTTGGTTTTGCTGGTGTTACACGCTCAGGATTAGGTTTTAATTCAGATCTTCAAGACGCTTACTTGGTTGTAGTGTGTGCTGATTGAATAAAGAAAACTTGGAAAGTTGTTGAGAGAGCAAGGCATGGGTGAAGGAGAAAGTTGGTTGAGATTGGAAAAGCGAAATCTATTCCTTACCAATGCTAGTTTATTTTTAATAGATAAATTGCTCTTCTTTTAAGTGAATAATTTATGTTTAAAAACAAGGAATGTTTATTTTAAAAACACAATTATATCTGGTATCGTTTCTCTTTATCAACATTCGTGTACCTTTTACTATTAGTAACAAGATTATACTAATTTTAACCTTAAGGAATATTCCACTGCTGGAATCAGAACTTCAAAATGTTCTTGCTAAAATTATGCAAATGGTTGGAAAAGAAAACGAAAGTGAATATAAGGTGGAATGACAAGATTTGCGTATGAACTGATGGAAGACTGGCTTAGGCAAAAATAGGATAATTTAAAATTTGGCTTTGTAGTGATATGACAAATAGAGGCTTAGGTAATATTCTTGTTATTTGAATAGACTTCGCAACCTTGGAAGTTCTTTGATAAATACAGTACAAAGGAAGGTGACATTGTAAATTGTGACGTTATAACCAAAGAAAAATTAGTCTCAATATTGGACTGATAAATAGTAACTGTTTTCATCTATTTTTCTTGAGATAGTCTTTGCAATAGTCATACATATATATTGTGAAGAACTACTTAGAAATGGGAGATACAGAGAAAACTAACATTTACTGAACACTTAGTACAGATGTAGCAGATACTGAAAGGAGTCATGACAGAGAGCTCAATTGGGTGACCATGGACTCTGATTTCTGAATATGCCATATACTCTCATGGCACCCTATGCCTATACCTGACACGGTTTCTAACACACTATGATTTTTGTCCCTCTCTTTTCCCCTCTAGGCTCCATGCTCCTTGACAGCAGGGACCATGCTCCTTTTTCTTCTGTCCCTAGCATATAGAATAGTACCTGTAAGAGGTGCTCTCCAATATTTGTTGAATTCAATACTCTGACCCCTTTCAACTAACAGAATATCCCCTGCTATAGAACATATATATTTTCTTGTAAAATAGGCTTTATGTTTGTGTGTGGCCTGAATGTATGGTCTATTACTGAAAAGGAGTCAAGGAAGCCACAAGAAATGTTATGTCAGAGATGTGCCTAAATTATTGAAATCAAAGGTATTGGGAAATACCTAGTTATTCACTTTCTCCATTTCTGCTTTATTAGTTTTGCTTTTTCCTTGAATGTCTAGTCAAAATGATTAATCAACCATATTTTATCACTACATTCGTTTATAAGTATACCTAGGGAGGTTTACAGCAAATCGAAAATATCTGGAGAGACCAGAAAAACAGATAAAACAAAAACAAAAGCAAATGTTTGCCACAGTTGAAAAACTCCCACATTATATTGTTATGATTAATGATTATTGCCTAATGACTAAACATAAAAATATTAGTATGAAGGCCTGTCTCCTTGCAGTCTCTGAGCAAATCCGATTTGTTGGTGGGTTTCCATGTAACAGGAGCCAATATATTTGAAAGGATAAGATATTAACCCTAGTGGTCAATAAACATGTATTAATTTGATTTGGTGTAATTTAGTACTCCAAGATACTCTCACCTAATTTAAGCTGTGTTTATTTTGAAAATTAAAGATAGAATGAACAAAGAAATCCAATACATGACAGTTAATTCACCTTAATAGATTTGCTTAAACATAATAAAAATGGACTGAAGAGTTTTTGTCAGTTTAGCCAAGAATCTGTGCAAATTAATTGAAAAGATATAAAATCTAAAGATTTCCGTAGTATTACCCTTCTATAATCCAGTGAAAATACCTTACTGCTTCAAGCATTTTATATAAATATATATATATACAGACATACATACACACATACATACATAGTGGAAACTAAGTGCTCATATTTGAGAAACATTAGTTGAAAAAAAAATTCAACCATTTAAAAAAGTTATATTTTATATTCATTCATTCAATCTAAAAGTACATATGGAAACCATAGGACATAATTTCCTCTGTCTTTTAATGTATTTTATCAAATTCAATTAAATGTGTAAATAAGTTAGTAAAGTGGCAACACTGAGAAAACAGTTAATTCAGGATTCTAATGTTTGCTTTAACAAAGGGAAATATATCTGTATCACAGCTATTCTACTCTTATCAGCATGAGCATTGAAGAATGTCAGTCCACTTCTCCTTTTGTCAAATATTTTGATTGAAAGAATTTAGAAAATGCAGAAAATCTAGAAAAGAAAAATAACCAGTGATAAAATTTTGGTGTACACACACAAAGTAGTGCACTGAGAAGGTAATATAGAGACTCTCAGATACTGTTAATATATACTGGTAACTTAGTTTTTATTTAATAAGTTCCATGGTCCAGGATGAATGTAACCCAATTAGATCAAAAACCTTTTTTTCCATCTTGGTCAACACTGTTCTTTAGGAATTAATTTAAAATATTAAATACATCTTACAAGTAAAATAATGTTTAATATATTGTTCACCCTATCTTTGTATCTTTCTTTCCAAGTTGTGATTACTGTCTTCAAGAGTCTCATTAGTAATCAACAGTAGACTTGACTTATGAAATTCAGTCAAACTCAGTAGCCTTGAATTTACAGAGTGGATTATCTTACCATGAACATATTGAACAAGTTGCAACATCAACGTTTTCTGATGGATAGCCAAAAACAAACAAATGAACAACAACAACAAAAAACCCTACCTACTTTTTGAAATAAGTTTTTATTTCAAAGTGCCTCAGTTTTATCCCAGTACATTATTTTTTAGGACAGAAGTTACTGATTTATGAATACATATTTAGGCATTACTTTTAACTAGGCATAAAGGATAAAATTAAACAGGTGCAAAAAGGGTCTAATGAATAATAGCTGTTCATTCCGGGCATAATTTTCATTTTAACTTTAAAATTCAAAACTCTGGGGAAGGTGGACCTAGAACCATGTTTTTCAAATAATTTTGATCAAAGTACAGTAAGAAAATATTTTATGTCATACCCAAAATCTACTGACACAAAGTTTGATGAAATAAAACTTGCCTTGCTATTTTAGATGCACTATGATAATTGTGATATTTTCTTTTCTTTTGCTTTTTTCTTAAAAAAAAAAAGCCATAACCCACTATAATAATTTCATGTCCTAAATACAGTTTGGAAAACACCGACCTGACCTGCATTCTTTTTCTTATTTGAAGTGTTGGAATTTTTAAAAGTTTTAGTTGCCTGGAAGTATTAACTCCATCACTCTATATTGGAAAACTAAATTTGTCTTATGGGAACAGTATTATAATATTGTAATGGTAGTAAAAAAGCATTAATGTACATTACTATTTGAATTATAGCAAAAAAAAAACCTACCTTTTGAAGTAAGTTTTTATTTCAAAATGCCTCAATTTTATGCCACTAAATGCAAACATATTTAGAACAATACTCAGTTGTCGTCTGCCAATATTAACAAGGTAATACAATGTGATTCATCATTTATTATAGTGGGGAGAAAGTGATTTATCTTAATATTCTCTCTCACTTATTGGAAAAAAATTAACTTCTCTCCATGTATAAACAAAGCCTTTCCAAAAAGTCATTCAGAATATGTCCTGTCCTAAATCAGCTGTTTTCTTATACTCAAGTATTGGAACATCCTTGTTTTGTTAATGTAGGTATTGCTTCAATTTTCGAATGGCTGTTCAGTGTCCACACTGTCTCAGGAATATGTAATCAGAAAAGATTTTCTCATTTGTATTTTCATCTCCAAAGGAAATCTTCTGTGGACTTGTTTTATTTACTTTGCTTCTTAGTAAAATTTCCTTTGTAAATCATTGTGTTCCGTTGGGTGTCTCAAGGGAGGAGTGGGAGTTTTCTTGGTTCAGTGTGTGGCTGGGAGCATGCTGGGAAATAGTTCTCAGTTCAATCTGGGCAAATGTGTTTGGGAACACTCCAGGCAGTGTCTATTCTAAGCAATTAAAATATCTCTGTTCTTGATTTTATGAACACTTGGAAATGTAGCCAGCATATTAATATTTCTTTAAAAAATTAATTTATACAGTTTTCCAAAGTTCAGTGATAACTTGCCCCATGAGACATCCTTTTCATCATATGAGAAAAAAGGTCTCATTTGAAATACAATTTTTGATGTTTTAGTTGTTTACTGAAATTTTTTTTTCAGTTCTATACTGATATTATTTCAAAATGTCTTAAATTCTTATAACTCAAAAACTAAATGTTTCGGAATTACTACAAATAATTTAAGAGATTTGTTTTATTATGTTTTACAGCAAAATAATTGGAGACTTATTTAACAAGATATGTTCTCTAATTCAAGTTTAAAGCATATTTATTAGAAGCCTTAAAAGATGTTACTTCCCTTTGATCCATTAAATTTAAGTTTTTCTGATTCTAAGAAAATAAAGAAGCACCCAGAGATATTTATCACAACATATATACAATAACCAAAGTAATTGAAAACAAACTACTGAAAATGGACACGTGATTTTAAAGAGTGTATTTTTATGTGGAATACTATTATGTCATTATAAATCACATTTCTTATATAAAATTTAATAACATGGTAAAATATAATGCTATGAATAAAATTTTTAATAAAAACTTAAGTAGACTATGAATCTAATGTCATTATTATAAATATAGGAATTTTATTTCATTCCAAATCAGAATGAAATAATATAATACTAATGTTGATCATCTCTAATTGGTGGGTTATCAGTCCATTATATTAACTTTTTAATATATTTTCTCTAATATCTATATTTTCTACAATAAACATCAATTGTTCTCAGAAGTCAAAAACAATATGCTATAAAACGAGGATAAAATGATATTTCTGAAAAGTATGATGCTTAACAATGTTACAAATGGAAATTAAATAGCATATCAATTTAAAAATTCTAATTTCCTTACTTAGAAACATGTACAGCCAATTTCTTAAAAGTTTCACCTCAAATAATAAGCTTCAACAGAATTTCAATTGCATTTACATACAAATGGAGCATTTTATAATCAGGTGCAGAAATTTGGAGGTTGTGTCTATAATGTTTAATTATTTGAAAATATTCATAACTCATTTTGAACAAATTCCGCACCATCTATGTAATTTTAAAACTATTTTTCAACCTGGGTAAATAATTGGATAGATAAGTAGATAAATGATTGGAAAATAGATAGATACATAGATAGATAGATAGATAGATAGATAGATAGATAGATAGATAGATAAAAAGTATTGTCCCTTAAAACTATTGCTAGCTATCAGGTAACAACATATTCCTTTTTCTCAATAACAGAATAGATTGAATAAATAAATAAATCATCACTTTATTCCCAAATAATCTACATACACCATACTTTTACAAAATAAGTGGCTAAAAAGTAATTTTTAGATTTTTGTTCTTTTTGATGGGCTTGTAGATATCTAAAAATTTCCGGTAAAGGCATATCCATCATCTTAAGATACAAAAGATAAAACATGGCTCTGTATTCTTAGGGCGAAAATGGAGCCTAAGAAATTCTGATTCATAGAGCACTGTACTCACTTTAATTAGGAGCCTAGAACTGAGCTGGAAAGGAATAGATTCTATTGTTTGGTGGATCCCAAAAGTGAGATAGATAAAGATCTGAGTACTAGATCTAAATAGACACATAGAAATAAGATACCCTTGGACATATCTAAAACATATTTTGCTGATTTTATTCCCTGAAATTCACAAATAGACTTGCTGTGAGAGCCACATGGTACCAAGTAAAAGGCATTTGAGTCAATGGTATGTTGCTCCTGGGTAGCTTCACCCAACTGACTTTTTATTATATATCAATTCCTAGTGTGGCTGTACCACTATCATGCGAACTGAGTGGAAATCTACCTTTAATTATACTGCAGTGAATGCTGGTGCACATTTTACATCAATAGAAGCATTATAGTGCAGAATGAAAGGAAAAAAAGGACCGGGGGAGAGTTTTATGATGTTAGATATTGACTTATTCTTTAGAAAGCAAAAGGGACATTTTAATTTATAATCACACTCCAGGACACCATTTCCATTCTAGTTTCTACAATATTTTTGAGCCTTTTAAAATGTTCTATGCCTTTTTCAGGGAAGATGAATAAAACATGTTGTGTGTATGTGTGTATAATAATTTTTTAAAATTGCAAAAAGGCAATAAACTTTTAGTAACTTTGTTGGATAAAATGGAGGCAAAAGGTGCCAATGAGAACCAGACTGTGTTTCAAAAGCTTCAGTTTACTGTACAAATAAATCGAAGAGAAAAAAAAATCAGATATCACTAGTTGATACTAAGAGAATAAAAATGAATTATGAAAGAATAGCAAAGAACATAGCCCAGGAACTCCAAAAATAATATATGCATGTAGTTGAAGATGTTTCTAAGACAAGAACAGGGAGGACATAGAAGCAAATTAACTTTGCTGAAAAGCCAGTATATTTCTCAGTTAACAGATAATATTGTATCTACTTAACATGTACAGAATGATGTCCTGAAGTACATATACAATGTGGTCCTTTACCTTTCATTTAAGTGTAAGGGCTGAAACTTCATGTAAGGTTGAAACTTTTGTAGTGGATAAATGAGTAATTGGTAAATTTAAGCAATATGGATTTACATAGTAGAGATATATCTAAGTCAACTTTAGATGTTTTTGCAATTGCATGTTTAATTTTGTTTCAAATAGTTAACAAAATAAATAGTGTTGGCATGAAATAATCAGGGATGATGTACCTTCATAATCAGAAAAAACACAAAGCAGTCATTGGTTTGGAACCTTCCCCACACCACTTCCCACTCCCCCCATTAACCTCATGTTGAGAATTACCAGGGATAATTAACTTGACCAGGAAATTCAGACTGTGAGATAGTATCATTGCCCAGCATCTACCTCCCTCACCTTTTAATTTTTAAGTAATTTGGGAAGAATGTAGGCTCATTAGGTTATCTGTTGCTTGGTTGTAACTAGATGTGGAAATCAGCCTTCTTGGGGGAGGGATTCTGCAGATTCTGTGAGCCTCTGAAAGTGACTTGGGATCAGCTGAAAGAATGACTCCTTTGGAAACTCAGTATCATGTTTAGCCACATATATTTCTTAGTCTCTTTCCTTTCTTCATCAAGGTTTTTCACAAGAAAATTTTGGGAGAGTCATTCAACATGCATAGAAAGTAATTACCTTTGGTAAACATGGTATCAGGAAATAATTATGGATATGGCCCCATCTGCAATCATGACTACATTTTCTGACTTATTTTATTCTGATATATTTCCCTTGAGGCTTTTCTAACCTGAGCTCAGACCCTACTTCTGGGAACTGAAATTCTGTGCTATTTCTGAGTCCTCTTTCTTCTCTCCAGTCAGTGCTTTTTTCCTTTCATTCATTCTCTACGATTCAATTTTATAATTACAGTTGTGCCTAGATTCTTACTGTAGCGCTTGGTAGACTCTGATGTTTTCTGAAAGACACTGATGACCTGCCTAGATGTCTGTTCTCTCTACAAGCACTTCTAGTCTTTCTTCTAGCACTTCCAGGCTTTCTGAGCATCTTTCCGAGATTGGATCTCTATTGCTGAACCTCTGTCCAGAGGCCTAGATCTTGCTACCCCTAGACATACAACCTGCTGCCTGTTCCCTGCCTGGATATTGGAGTACTGCTCACCTCCAATTTCCCAGGATTCTCTCCTTCCCTCATTCCAATCCTCTGCTATTTTATTTTTAACCCTGACGTGGTTGACTTGATCATTTTAGGTCATAACTTCCTCTTGCCTATGAATATTGCTTACCCTTTTGGGCATGAATTTTAACTACCTCCCAATCTCAACTGCTGCTATCAATCCTTGTGCACATCTGTGCCAAATCTCAGCCACCCCTGTATTCTTGTCATCAAATTCCTATTGCTTCTTGGCACGCAAGTCTAACATATAGTGGATTGGGGAAAACTACAAGCAGAAAACTAGTAAAGTTCACATAGTCCCCTAAGATCTTAGCTTTGGTTGAGCACAGCTTGTCAGCTAACCCCATGGCCAAGATCCTAGGATTGAGAGACCTGCATCTGTAATGCTGTACATAATTTTATGGGCAGGGGCCAGAAAAGTTGTCCTGTTAGAAAAGGAGAGCCTCTGGAGCTCATTGGTAGTTATCAGGCAACTTCTCTTTTGTGCTCCCTCAGATCTGCTGAGCTAGCTCCTTGCTGTACTGCTATAAAGGCTGGCGAGAATGAGACTCCGGGGCCATCCAGATATGCCTCTTATCTACTGCTAAGATTTTGATGACAACTGTGATAATAGATAATAACTATTGAATGCTTACGCTATACCTGTCACTGTGCTAAAGCCTTTGCATTAATTATCTTGCTATGGCTCCAATAACCTCGTAAGTTAGGTCCTGCATTATTGAGAAACCTTTCT